>NC_044925.1:24213750-24233575 GCF_003576645.1 Ipomoea triloba | reverse complement strand
ATATATATATATATATATATATATATATATATATATATATATATATAAGGCATTACTTTTTCTTTAAAAAATATATTGATTTTACTTAAAAATATTTCAATTTCATTGAAGGTATTGTATATTAATTGAAAAATATTACATTTTATTTAAAATTTTTATATTTTTACTAAAAATATTACTTTTAATTTTTTTTGGTTGAAAAATATTACTTGTTTGTTGAATACTATTACAATATTTCTAATGAAAAGTATCATTTTTCCTATGAAAAGTATCCGTCTTAGAGCTTTGTTCAAAAATTATTACATTTTCATTACAAATTAAATATTAATTTTTGATAGATTTTTTTTTTTCATATAATTGATACGCATTACTTTAAAAGTATTTTTCTATCAAAACAGGTACAGCGTATTGTTTTAAGAATACGAAGTACTATCACGCCGCTTCTAAAGTCTGAAAAACTACAAACAGAGTATGTGTTGTTATCCGTGAGGAGGGTGATTGGATTTCTGACTTATTTGACACATTTTGCACGATGTACGATTACTAAGGAAGAGGTGCATAAGATGTTGTTTGACATAGCTCCGTACAAGGCGCTAGGACCGGATAGATTCCACGCAAGATTCTATCAGAAAGCATGGAGTATAGTTGGCGATGATATTACCAGAATGGTGGAGGAGTTCCTCGAGGGAAGGTACATGCAAAATGGGTGAAATGACACACTTATTGCGTTGATCTCAAAAGTAAAAAGGAAAAAAATCCGAGTTAACCAATTCCGCCCTATCAGCTTATGCAATGTGAACTATAAGACCATCACATAAGTAATATCTAATCGCCTATAGGAAGTGTTGCACGTTGTGGTGGGTCTCGAGCAAAGCAGTTTTGTACCGGGGTGGACAGATTGTTGCCAACATTGCAATTTATCAAGAGCTCCTCCACTCCATGCGTACTAAGCACGCAATCCCTCTGGGCCAGGGTCATCCTTAATAAATACATGCAACGTAATAACACGGATTGGGTTTCAGGTGGAAAATTCGAGCTTCGAACTTGTGGGAGAAGAAGGACGGGACGGTACAAATTACATACGCTAATTTTTTTAAAAACAAATTACATACGCTAATTAATGTAGTTGTTTTGTAAATTTATAAAATTAAAGAAATATTTTTGATAGTTTATTTGTATTTAATTATTTTTATATTTTAAAATATGTTATGTGTCATATTGATTAAAGCGGGTTAAACATTATATATTGTTAAAAAAGACATTTTTTTTGAGTACTACTGACTCTGTTACAATGTAGTATCTGTTCATAGCTACTTTCTCAACTTACTGAAGCACAAAGAGTCAACAGTTGCCTCTCCACTGAGGCTCGAACCCACTCCCATCATCCATGTGGGAGTGTTAAAAAGGACATAAAGAGTAAAAATGTAAGGGAATCTCACACAACCTAAGACAAGGAAGAAAATCACATTCTCTAAAAAGAAAAAAAATAGCCCAAAATCCTATGTAGAGGGTAAATCATATTTCTTGTGAAAATAATATAACTTATTAGAGCCAAACAAACATGACAATCTAACATTTCAAAACACATACCTTCAATCAAACATCGCTAAAGGCACTATCTTTCTTTCTTCTTCTTTTTTTTTTTTTTTTTTTTTTTTTTTTAGGAGTGGGGTTGGTTTAAAAGTGATTGTGTTTTCATGAAGAGCCGTAGTTTTGAACTCACTTATATCTCTCTATTTTTTTAATATTAAAATTAGTAAAAACAACACTTTTGGCTTTGAATTATTTCACTTTTAAAATTTTGGTCCCTGTTAATTGCTTTGAGTAGATTTAGTCCGATAATTGTTCATTACATTGTACTTTTTGACCCTGTTACTATATAATTATCACATTTTGTTAGCAAACACTTTTTATAAGGTTGATTTTGTCATTTAAAATCAATATGTATGGTTAAAGTTTCACTCTCTCCATGTGAACATTATTTTTAATAGTGAATATTAATTCTTAATAAAAATAATCATTTATGTTAATAGAGTTTGACTAGAGCTGTTAATGAACCGAACATAAATGAATGGAGGTTGTTCGTGTTTGTTTGTTAAGGTTTTTTAAAATCATGTTCGTGTTCGTTTGTTAAGCATTCATTAGTGTTTGTTAACGTTCGCAAACGTGTCCATTAACGAACACGTTCACGAACATGTTCGTTAACGTTAGCAAACACGTTCACGAACATGTTTGTGTACGTTCGTGAACACTTAATTACCAAACACCTGCACATGTTCATGGACACAATTCGTTCGTGAACAAGATATAATCTACATTCACGAACAATAACCAAACAAACAAAACAACTATATATGTTTATGAACATGTTTGCGAACATTATTAAACGAACACTTAACGAGCTTGTTCCCGAACATTACTAAATGAACATAAACGAGTTTGTTCGTGAACATTACTAAACGAACACAAACGAGCTTGTTCACAATCTCTTAGCAAATGATCGAGCTTATCATTGTTCAGACTCTGTTCGTTTATTAACCGAGCTCTAAATTTTGTTTGTTAATGTTCGTTTACCTTAATAAACGAACATAAACGAACGCTTACCGAACACGAACACGAACACAAGTAGTTTGTCGAAAGCTCTGTTCGCTAACACCCCTAAGTTTGACAATTATATAACACTATGAGCTAAAAGTGTAATATTTTGAACAATTGAGGGGCTAAATTTGTTTAAATTAACTTACATGGACCAAAATTCTAAAAGTCAAACAATTCAAGGGTAGAAATGCTATTTTCCCTTAATTATTAACTTTTGTTAGAAAAGTGACATGTTTTACATGAGAAGTTGTAGCTTAGCATGAGTAAAGTCTCATTCATGTCTCGTGAAATTAAAGTTCAAAAAACATTGAAATGTCATCATCATCATTCTGAAAAGCATTGCCAACACTAGCCCACTATAAAACAAATTAACCATCATCCACGTAGCGTTATGTACACCATAATCCAATATAATTATCAAATAAAATTGTAATAGAATTAAAATAATACTTTAATATTATTAAAATAAAAATAATGTGTGTGAAAGAATGAAATTAAAAAATAAAACTCATGCAATAACTTATATTGTCAAATAAAACTGTAATATGATTAAAATGATATTTTAGTGTTTTTATAATAAAACTAGCTGGTATACATAAAAAATAAAATTGAAAACCAATAGTCCTACAATAACATATTTTGTCAAATAAACATGAAGTGTAATTAAAATTATACTTCAACATTATTATAATTAAACTAATGTGTTAAAAATAAAACTAAAAATATAGAGCTCATGTAATAACGTATATTATCAAACGAAATTGAAAGAAAATTTCATAATTTATTGAAGAAATCATTAATGTATATTGTAAGTGCTTAAATGACTAAAATTTTCCACGTACAATGAATCTTTTCTTCCCGGACCTCATCATCATTCTGAAAGGCATTGCCACCACTATCCCACTATAAGACAAATTAACCATCGTCCACGTAGCGTTATATAGACCATAATCCAATATGATTATCAAATAAAATTGTAATAGAGCTAAAATAATACTTCAGTGTTATTAAAATAAAAATAGTGCGTGTGAAAAATAAAACTAAAAAATAGAACTAACGCAATAACGTATATTCTCAAATAAAACTGTAGTATGATTAAAATGATATTTTAGTGTTACTATAATAAAACTAGCTAGTGTACATAAAAATGAAACTGAAAAGTAATAGTTCTACAATAACATATATTGTCAAATAAACATGAAGTGTAATTAAAATTATAAACGTCTATAATTAAATATAAAGTATTGTCATAATATTTATAATAAAAGAAAAAGAATTGGATGATGCCCATCTCTTACTGCCCCCAGGGCGAATAATATGGTAGCTAATGCTTTAGCAAAAGTAGCGATCAACCGCGACTGTGATTGGATTGAGTTTGTACGCCCTTTAGTTTATATCATGGGGGATATTGTGAATGATAGAGGCGATGCTGGTGTGTTATTTCCTGTTAATTAAGTTGCGCTTTGTCCTGGCTGGAACTTTCCCCTTCCTTCGTTTCGAAAAAAAATAAAAATAAATAAAAGAGAAGAATATTAATATAATATAGTTTACGAAAACATGTGCAATTACTAACAAAATTTAATGTTTGATTCTATGTTATTATTGAAAATATAAATTATAAATCATTAAAAACCTCTGTGTAAACTAAATTAGTAGTAGATGTATAAAATCTTTCAAGTTCACCACAAATTAAGATTTTGAGCCCGTCTAGACTACTTACTCTTGATGCAACCACATGCCCACATATAATTGATCATGAGCAAATACTGATCTCTATAATAGCAAACCAACATTCGATAGTGTTTGACCTTGCCTTTTGTTGATGGTCATTGCATAGGAAAGTATCAATGGAAATTGTCTTCTGTTAAACTTGAACGGCAATCTTGGATATAATAGAGTGATAGTCATTCTAGCTATTAGTACATTGGTGTCAGCATTTGTCATTGCCAATATGTGTGCTTCTATGACATGGTAAGCTAATTTCGTTACAACCAACCGAGTACTATTGCAAATGCCAAGAGTGGGGTCAATATTTCTCATTAACATCACAGATGACCCAACCTTTAAGGTTAATGAATGATTTCAAAGTATATAATATTTAACAAATGATGTAAATATGGGATTTGATGTAATATCACTATTTACTAAAAAAGTTTCAGTTGATTAATAATGTACACAAAATTGGCACTATTATCGACATTAAAAAAAAAACAATCAAAAAGTAACATTTAATTTGAAATAGTTAAATAAGATGTCTTAACCAACATTGCAAAATAAAATTTAGTGTGCCAAATATTCATTTACATTAATAATGATTCTATATTGATATTAATATTTATTATTCTGTGAACCTGGGTACGTCTTCCAAGGTGAATTTGCGTCAAAAAATACACAATTTATATATTTTGAATGTTTGCAATTTTTATATTGAAGGTTCACAACTTTTATATATTAAATGTTTATAATTTATATGTTGAATGTTCACAATTTACATACCAAATATTTACAATTTAAATTGTGAACATTCAATATGTAAATTGTATAATATAAGCAGTATGGGTGGGTGAATTTACTGGCCTAATTATTATTATTTTTAAATTGTTTTTTTTTTTGGTAAATTTACAAGGTCTTTCTCCGTCCGTTTAACGGTCCGGGTCCACCCATGTTCGCTCCGAGAGGCACAAGAACTGGCCCAGGGGGAATCGTCACTTATGGGAATCAAATCCGAGTTCTCTCGGAATTCTTCCCCACAAAGAGAGCTCACTTGCCACTTGAGTTACCCCATTGGATTTTTTAAATTGTTTATTGATTTGAAGAATTTTTTATTTTTAATTTGGAGTCCACTGACCATTTGTTTGTAGTATTCATTTGGAGTCCACTGTCACGAGTGGTGGGACGGTGCGTGTTTGGTAGGGCTAGAAATAAGTCGAGTTGAGTTTTAGAAAATTATGTTCGAGTCTGTTACGAAAATTTAAAGTCTAGGTTTGGACTTGAGCATGCATGTAGACTTTTTGTTATGCTCAAGCTTATAATTGATCTGGCTGGCCTGATGCCTTTTTAAAAGCATGTTTAATATTTAGGCCATTAAAAAAGTTTTAAAGTAAGTTCTATTTGAGACTATTTAAAGCCTACATGTTAAGACTTTTTAAAAATTTTAATAAGTATATTTAAATTGTTTAAGAAATGTACCTAATAAATAATTACATAAGTATATCACCACAATACAAACATAATAGCATTAAAATATAAAATAAAATAAAACAAGACACGACTTCAACATGTTCGTTAACTTGTTTATAAATAAATTCAATTGTATTATTATTTGTTATCCTAATAATATCATAAATAATAAACAATCAACTCATGTAATTAAGTTGCGACATTTCATTATGATAGTAATAATAGTTAATAAAAAATTAAACAATAAGTATACTTACAGCACGATGAACATCAATGTTTATAATTGCATCATAATTTAGAATGTAATTTTTGGAGGTGGAGGGTTAGAGTTTGGTAATTATATATACTTGGGGTTATATTGTAAATATAACAATATATATTAGGTATAAAATTATATATATATATATATATATATATATATATATATACCAAGCCTATAGGCCTGAAGGCCAAGCCTAGTATATACAGGTCTGGCCTGTTTTTTTTTTTTTTTTTTGAAAGGAGGTCTGGCCTGTTTAGTTTAATAGGCTTTTGAAATTGGTTCGAGCCTGACCTTTTTACTAAACGAGATAGGCCTTAATTAGGCCCGGACATAGGCCCTTACAAGGGATCTGGCCTATTCTCACCCCTAGTGTTTGGTAAGAATGTACGATGGAAAATGACAAGTTAATATTGATTTCCTAATCATAAAGATATGGGAGTCAATGCAACTAGACTATTCCACCAAGGGTTTTTTTGCGGGCTAGACTGCAAAGCTCGCTGGTTAGAATTATACAATCCTAACCCGCCTCATGCGGGCTCGCGGACCCCACGATCGTAACTTCAAAAATAAAAGAAATTATTATATTATTATTTTATATTCAAATTATTTAACCTAAATAATATTAAATTAATGAAAAGCCCGCAGGATAAACCACGTAGCCCGCCAACCCACCCAGTCAAGCCTTCGAAGCCCGTATTTGTGCAGACAAAATATTCTAGGCCCTAACCTACCCCATCGCGGAGCGATTTAGGACTGACCCGCAAACATCAGTCCACCTTGACATTTAACAACACATAAAAATCACTAGTTTTTTTTTAAAATTTTTTTTTATTAGCACTAGTTTTCTTATTAATATTTTGAAGTAAAATCGAAAAGAAAAATAGCATTATTCATATAATTTGAGCTACAAAATAATTAGGAACTAAAATAACAATTATTTTATTTAATTTATGAATAATTAGAGTCCAAAACATTCATATCCTTAGCCATAACATTATTTATTTTTTAAATGACGACAAAAACTTAGCTTGCAAGTACTAACAAAGATGTGTACTAAATAAACATCTGATCTTACCCCATAAAAGATTACAAAAAGATAAGCTAGCCTAGATTGTTCATAGGAATCATAACTTACTAGCTCAAATATTGAAGGTTAATAGGCCGCTATTGGGAGTCCTTATTTATTTGTAACTACATAAATTTGGATTGACAATCGTAAATCCCCCATCAACAACAATGTTTTCTCCATTCAAATACCTCGATTCATCACTCGCCAAGAAAAGAGCTGTTGCCGCCACATCCTCCGCCGTTAGCTCCTCCACTTTGAACGCGGAATAAACCTTCCCCATTTCAACCTCACCCATCATGTCAATGAAACCCTTCGCCATTGGCGTCGTCGCCACCACGTGTGGCGACACGCAGTTCACTCGAACCCCATACCGCCCCAGATCAATCGCCGTGTTCCTCATAAGCCCCAGCACGCCGTGCTTCGAGCTCGTGTATGCGTGCGACCCCATGCCGCCGATCACGGCGCACACGCTCGCGGTGGTTATTATGCTGCCACGTCGGTTCGGGATCATCACGCGCGCAGCGTGTTTGGTTCCGAGAAACGCGCCAACGAGGTTTACGCTAACGACGCGCTCGAAGTTGGATTTCTCGTCGTCCAGGATGTTGGGTCGGTACAGTCCCGCGATTCCGGCGTTGTTGTACATGATGTCGAGCTTGCCGAATTTTGAAATGGCGGCGTTGACGGCGTTTTCAACGTCAGATTCCTTTGTCACATCGCATCGGACAAAGGTAGCTGACGATGCGGTGTCCAATTCGTCACAAACTTTTTGCCCTAAATCATCTTGAATGTCCGCTATCACCACCTTAGCTCCATGTCGGGAAAACAACCTCGCTGCCTTCTCGCCAATGCCGCTAGCAGCGCCGGTGATCAGCGCAACTTTTCCTTCTAGCCTAAATAGGAAATAATGTAATGATATATATATATATATATGAATTTCACAAATCAAATTTTGAACAATATTATCATCTCTAATGACTCAATCTCATCATGACATCATGATTTTAATATTCCACTTGTTGTTCAACCACGGTTAGATAATTTTTTACATTATTTGGTTTCACGATTTTTTAAATCTTGTCGCATTTAGTCATTCAGCTTATTTTTTGGTCATCGATGGTTAAATATGTCATTTTCTATGATATTTTTCAACTCAAAATTAAAATTTAGTCATTGCTGATTGAAAATTAGGCCGAAGTACCAAACGTAGCAAAGTTTTAAAAGTTATTGGACCAAATGTGATGAACAAAAAAAATAATGAGAGAAACCAAATATTGAAATGATTCAATTGAAAAAAGACTTTGACATCATATTTGGTAATCATAAAGGAAACTATACCTTCTTGCAAGGATTGAGGCCATTGATTTCTTCAACCCCTAAGCAATGAACTATTAAGACCAGAGAGACTCTTCCACTAATTTAAGAACTCACGATGGTAAAGCTAACTTGTTGATCTTTTCATTTAGTATAACACAACTCGTATATTATATATATACACACTTGAAGGGACAATTTCTAGTTTTGGACCTTTGAAGTTTTGGGTTTTTGCGTCTAGATCCCTAACATTTTCACTAATTACAATGAACAATTTCTTGATCTTGATCTTGATCAACTTTTTATTTTATTTTATTTTTATTTTTATACTGCAATTATATTTGCATCATATGAGATGTGACTAATTCAAATAGAGTCTCAATCAGGTTTGCATAAACTTTTTTTTATAATAAGTAATTATATGATACACGTACTATACACAAATTAATACCCTACATTTTATCTATTAAAAAAATTAGCTTTAAGAGTGGATGTTTGACTCCAACATCGTATCACCACCCAACATGGCTCAATTCAATCGTCTTGTGTTTATTCAGCACCTTATTTATTAATATATTTATTGGTTGTGTTGCCTTTCAAACAAAAATAAAAAGTAAAAATTTATCCAACTAGTATGTGTGTGTGTTTTGTTTTTGTTTTTTTTTTTTTTTTTNTTTTTTTTTGCTTGTATCCTCATTCAAAATGCATCACGATTTTCTATTTTTGAATTACATGCAATATTATCTTTTATTTAAAAAAAAATAGATATGATGAATTATATCTGTGAAAATAGAAGTGACGCTTACGAAATTTTTTACATCAACCAAAGCTAACTTTATCTTAGTAATATTATCTCACTTTTAAAAGTTAATCATACTTCCACATCATCAAATTTGTATTCGCTAACTATTTTTTCTACACCTTCACTTTCAAAAGTGACTCCTACTTTTGCATCACATTAAAAAGTTATGATCTTTTCGTAGCGCGCAATAAATATCATTTTCTCGATCTTTAGAATTATTCTTTTATATCACTATATGAATTACATTTGCCAACTAGTATGCAATTGTGATGGCATCCCCGTTACCATTCCAAATGAGTGGTTATAAGTTCGAACTCCGATGGCGAGGGCTTAGATTTTTTGAGTTGAAAATGTTTGAGAAAGTATAGAACATATATTACATTGTAAAGAATCAAGAGTATTTTTAAAAAATATGAATTACATTCAAATAATAATAATAATTTCAAAGAATAATTACAAAGGCTTCTCTAGTCTAGTGGTCTAGTTTTTTCCCTCTTTCTAGGGATCAATTTTTTGGATAGATACTTTTGAACTTTGTATATATTTTATTGGATCTCATGTCCCGATATTAATGATTATTCTCCTACCCTCATTCTATACTCTTGTTCTTTGGGAATAATGGCTACGATTTCTTTTTTTTTTTGTTATTCACAACAAATTCGATTGTATGCTCTGCCAAATGCATAGACACATTGTTTGAAGTATCTACGAGAAGGTTGGTCAAAAGTTAACACAAACAAATTGGAAGATTAACTTTGGTTGGAGTGCAGGAATAAAATTATTGAGAATTTTAATTTTAATGTTTGGTATACATAAAAATTGAAAGGGAATTGAATAAGTAGTATAAAGTTCAAAATGCCCATACTTATTATTATTATTATTATTATTATTATTATTATTAATCCTAAATGACCATATTCAAATTTTATTTTTGAAAATTTATGTAGCATGCTGTAAATGAACCTTAGATTTGCATAATAAAAGCAATAAAATAGATAATGAAATTTTGAGAAAATATATTTGATTGAGGTTGGTCTACTGATTGACGTTTTGTGTTGAGAATAGAAGAAGAAGACACAATATAATGGAAAGAGAGCGGTCAACCATCAATTTTATGTTTAAAAAAAGAGAGATAATTTTGTCTCAAAGTTATGTTTTTCTTCATAAAATTCATGAAATTGAAATACCAAGGGGACATGCGATTCTAATTCCATTAAAATGATGAAATTTCAATTCCACAGAATCGCAATTTCTTTAACCAAACGAAAAAATTTACAAACCTTCGAAATTATGTAAAAATTAGGTGGTAATGAAATTATAATTCGCTCCAACCAATTTAAAGGCTAACAAATGCATACCCAAAAAAAGTCACAACAATTGGGGTGTTTGGTTATTGGCTTATCAGCCAAATTTTAACTTATTTGACCAAATTTAACTGTTTGACCTACCAATAAGCTATTTTGAAGTGTTTGGTAAATGGCTTATTGGGCCAATAAGCTGAAAATTGAAAAGCTACAAATTGAAAAGCTAATGAATGTAGCTTTTTTTTTATTAGCTTGTTGGATCAATGGATATATTGACTATTTTATCCTTTGAAATCAATGAGATTTACTTTTAAATTGGTGGTGGGTTTGTTATTTAATAATAATAATAATAATAATTGAAAATAATTAATAAAAATTGTTTTAGAATATAATTTAATAAGAGTTAAATAAACAAAAATAATTAACTTATGTCTTAAAAAAATTATAGATAATACTCAAATTTTATAATTATTTATTAATAAGAGTTTATTTTCTTGTTATATTTAAATGTTGAAATAATACAATAAACGCATACCGTTAAATGTCATTTTATATTCAATCAATCATCAACTCCTAGCTAAACCAATAAGCTAACAGCTATCAGTTTTTTGCCAAACACCTCCGATATCTTAGTGGAAAAATGGTCTTTTCCTGTTTTTTGCCGTGAATGGCGGATCTTTCAAATGAAATCCATTTTCATCTTTAATTTGATTTTCTTTCCTTTTCAGTCAGTATCAAATCTAATCAAATCTAATAGACCTTGCGCTAGTTTTCTTTTTCTTTATAAATACTCATTATTTTTTACAAACTAGTGTTAGTTCTATACTTTTCGAACTCCCATTCAAAGAATCAATGCCCATCACCGGAGTTCCTCCTCTGTTACAACATAATTCAGCACAAAGAGTTTATAATGCATCCATTAAAGCTCGAATCCACCCCTTCCATGTGGGGGTGCAATCAGGTGCCACTAGATCACAAGGTGAACCCAACCAATAAATATATTAATGAATAAAGTGTTGAATAAACATTAAAGATCTTGTGGTCTAGTGTCACCCGGTTGCACCCCCACATAGGACTAATTTTATCTCAATAATATTCTCACTTTTAAAAGTTAATCATATTTACACATCATCTGTAATTCGCTCACTATTTATTTCTACACCCTTACAATTGCAACTCGCTTACAAAAGTGACTCATACTTTTGCATCACATTAAAAAAATTATGATCTTTTCTCAACAAATTTCATTTTCTCTTTACAATTAGTCTTTTATATCACTATATGAATTACATTTGCCAACTAGTATGTAGTGTTATAGCATCCAGGTTACCATTTCAAATGGGAAGTCATAAGTTCGAACTCCGGTGGCGAGAGTTTAGATTCTTTGAGTTGAAAATGTTTAAGAAAGTGTAGAGTTTAGATTCTTTAATTTGAGTTGAAAAATGTTTGAGAAAATATAGAACATATACTACATTTTAAACAATCATGAGTATTTAAAAAAAAGGTATTACTATTTTATTACATAAAAAAATAATAAAACTATCCATATGACGCAAATATTTAAAAATGTAAATATTATAATAATAACATCATATATATTTGCAATTCATACACTATTTAAAAAAAATTCTTTACATTCCTACAATTTCAACAAATTAAATAATAATAATAATAATAAAACAAATTAATAATAAATACAATTTTTAAACAATAAAACTAAAAAACAAAAGTGCATGATAATCTTTTATAAGACTTTGCGAGTTTTCCCCCACAAGTGACAAGTTAAAGCTTGTAAGCTAATATAGAATAAAAAGCAAAAAAAATAAATAAATAAATAAAAATTCACATAGTGGATGGATTATATTGTAAATGACCATTCTAATTAAATTCGCCGAATTATTAATTTAGTAACCACTAAATTTTAAGTTTAACTACTTTTAATGAAAGTAATTTATTGATTTTACTAGTTTTTCTCATGCGCGATGCGCAAAAAATATGTGCCCAATATTAGTATTTTGTATTAAAATTTTAAATTTATTTAAATTTTAATATAGTAATAATAATAATAATAATAATAATAATGTAAAATATTTTTATAAATTAGATATTTATATTTTAAATAATAACTAACATATAACTCTAATATTTAATGTGTATATATCATTATTATTATTATTGAAGAAGATAAGAAAATATATGATGGATCGCATGTGCATATAACAATAGTGGAAAGATAACGGAAGTTATAACGGTATGAGTATATTTGTCCAAAATATTATGTAGTACAACTTTTATAGCATAATGTACAAAAAAACTTAACGAAAAAAACGGACATAAATGAGGGGTATAACATTCATTCACACTTATTATGTTTTACAGTCGAAAGAACACCCTCACATGGATGATGGGAGTGGGTTCGAGACTCAGTGGAGACAACTGTTGACTCTTTGTGCTTCAGTAGGTTGAGAAAATAGTTATAAATAGATACTACATTGTAACAGAGTCGGTAGTACTCATAAAAAAATAAAAAAAAAATAAAAAATAAAAAAAAATAAAAAAACAGTCGAAAGAAGTCTGTTCTCTTACTATACGCTACGTTGTCGGAACTTCATTGTCGGTTTGATAAGATGTATTTTGAGAATTCGTGGAAAGATGCCTTCTATACGGTACCTGTTTGCTTAACATTGGCGGAGCCACAATGGCTGCCCCCACTCCCCCACTTCATATAATGTATATATATTAATTATACTAACAATTACACAAATGTTAAGGTCATTTAGATGGTAAGGCTGTAGAATTGCATGAAATGGCCAATGTTCGAAACTCATAGGCTATAGCACCTAGTTTAGTTTTAAATGTATTTTTTGTTTGTGGGATTTGTGGTATTTAAATATATATATATATAAAGCATTCAATTGGCTAAAGACCTTGTGATCTAGTGGAGGGGTGGGTTCAAGCTTTAGTAGATGCGATATGGTATGGAGTCAATAGTACTTAAAAATAAAAAGCTTTCAATCGTATTTTTTAATTATTTTTTATCAAATTAATTATGTTTTATATTTTGTTTTAAATATTTTTTATCTTGATGTATTTTAATTTTTCGCCTCTAGTCAACAATATTTATGACTCGGTATGTAAATTTTTATTTTTTTTTTGTTAAAATATCTCCTAAATTTCAATCTTTCGCCGTTTCGCCCCCACTGGAGAAAATTTCTGGCTCCGCCACTATGCTTTACCATATTAATTCATACATATTTTAAAAGATTAAAGAAAATTATGTTGTCAGAATATAGAGTATCCTCAAGTATGTGTTCATTGTTACGTGATTTTTTTTTGAGTGAGGAGATAAATACTTTTTTTTTGAAAAACGTGAGGAGATAATTACTATTTGAGAATATATATTAAATAAATTATATTTTTGTGATAAATTTATAAATACATAAATGAGATAAAGCATATTATGAAGATTTATATAACAGATTCGATCGATAAGCTATTGATCACGATGTTCATACTATATAAATCAAACTTTAATTAAATGATTACTAAGTGAACAAAGTCAACAATTTGATAACTTAATTGAAATATGCCTTCTTGTTTTCTTTTTTTGAATACTACTGACTCTTTTACAATGCAGCACAACTCCACTGAGGTTCGAACCCACCACCTCCCGTATAAAGGGAAAGGTTTGATGCTACTGGACCACAAGGCCCTTGGCAAATATGCCTTCTTGTTATTTTTGCAACAATGTTTTATTGTCGTAGTAGTGCTTTAAGATGAAAATTTTATTACTTTGTCTAATTACCGATGTTAGACTACTTTATTTATATGTACAATACTATTTTACTTTTAAAAATAACGCTACTACTATATATTAATCATATTTGCAATTCATTTATTATTTTCTATACATGTATGAAATTCTAACTCAATTCTAAAACAATGTTACAACAATAATAATAACAATAACAATAATTTTTTACTTTTTTAAAAGGTGGCATGTATGTGTGAATGAAATTCTTCCTCTTGATGGGATAATTTGTCAGCACATTACTATGGACCATGGTCCATATAGCAGCATGAATCAAACAGCAAAACAATGTCGTATCAATTTAATTATACTTCAGTTTCATTTGACAATATATGTTATTACATGAACTATATTTTTTAGTTTCGTTTTGAACACACGCTAGTTTAATTATAATAATGCTGAAGTATAATTTTAATTACACTTCATGTTTATTTGGCAATATATGTTGTTGTAGGAGTACTACTTTCCAGTTTTATTTTTTTCGTACACGCACTAGCTAATTTTATTATAGTAACACTAAATTAAAATATTATTTTAATTATACTACAGTTTTATTTGACAATATATATATACGTTATTGCATTAGTTTTATTTGTTAGTTTCATTTTTTATACGCACTATTTTCATTTTAATAACACTAAACATTATTTTAATTCTATTAAAGTTTTATTTGATAATTATATTGAATTATGGTCTATATAGCGCTATTTGTACCATGGTTAATTTGTCTGATAGTGGGCTAGTGTTGGCAATGCTTTTCACAATGATGTTGACATACATTTCAATGTTATTTGAACTTTCATTTTCACGAGACATTTCACAAAACACGAGTGAGACTTTGCTCATGCTTTTTTTATTTTTTATATGAAAACAGACTTTACTCATGCTAAGCTACAACGTTTTCATGTAAAATATGCCACTTTTCAAACAAAAGTTAAATAGTTTTAATATTAAAAAAGAAAAAAGAGATATAATTGAGCTCAAAACTTCCGCTCTTCGTGAAAACACAATGACCCTGTTTGGTAAATAATCAACCTATCATCTAATTTTGGCTTATTTGACCACTACTAGTTGTTTGGTTAATAAGTTTTTTGTAACTCCAAAATGCTAAAATTCAAAAGGCTACTCACAGCAGCCTTTTCAATTAGCTTTTTGAGAAAAAAAAAATATACCAAACAGCTATCAACTAACAGCTAATCTATGGAAAACAAAACTAAAAAATAGAGCTCATGTAATAACGTATATTGTCAAATAAAACTAAAGTGTAATTAAAATAATATGATATTGATTTTCAAAAAAAAATAATATGATATTGTTTTGCTTTTTTATCCATGCTGCTATATGGACCATGGTCCATTGTAATGTACTGATAAATTATCCCATCAAGAGGAAGATTTTCATTCACACATGCCACCTTTAAAAGAAAAAAATTGTTATTGTTATTATTATTATTGTAACATTATTTTAGAATTGAGTTAGAATTGCACAGATGTATAGAAAATAATAAATGAATTGTAAATATAATTATATAACAGTAGCGTTATTTTTAAAAGTAAAATAGTATTGTACATATAAATAAAGTAGTTTAACATTGGTGATTAGACAAAGAGTAATAAAATTTTCATCTTAAAGCACTACCACAACAACAAAATATTGTTGCAAAAAATGAACAAGAAGGGATATTGCAATCAAGTTGGTCAAATTGTTGACTTAGTAACTACACTGCTACAAGTTCAACATCTAACGAGAGTAGTATGGCTCTGACTTACTCTCTCTTGAACTACCATACAATCCATTTCAAACCTTAATTGGAATTGAACCAATTAATTAAAGTTTGATTTATATAGTATGAACATCATGTATGAAACCCTTCATACAATATAATACTAAAATTTGCATAATAATCAATACCTTATCGACCTAATCTGTTATATAAATCATTAAATCTTCATAATATCATTCATCTCACTTATGTATTTTAAATTATACCACAAAAACATAATTTATTTAATATATATTCTTGATAGATATATTGGAAATGACCCAATAAAAGAGACTCGGGTCTAAGAACACATCGCTCGGAGTTCAAAAAGATAACCCGAGCAACCCAAGAAGAGCCCAAACCTTAAGCCTGCCTCCGGGTCTAGAGTAATGGGCCTCGACTTAGTCTCGTGACCCATCATGAGTTTATCATGAGGTGGTTGTAACTAGTTCCTCCTTTTTAATTAGGGGGCGGTTCGGAGGCTTAGTAGTATAAGTAGCTATCTATTTGTCTTGGTTAGGACATCTTTATCTACTTGGTCTAGATATACAAATCTTATTGTAATAACATTACATTAAGGGTGTGTTTGGCAACCATGGGAAAACCCAGTCAATGGAAAATGATTTCCGTTGACTGGGGAAAACAAGGCTCTTTTGGCGGAAAATGACTTCCGCCACAAGAAAAATGATGTGTTCGCTTGTTTGAGAGAGGGACGGCTCAAGTTATAGTTTTATTCCGGAAACCAGAGCAGCGACCTGCATGTTTTATTTATTTATTTTATTTATAATAAATATTATTAGTTTATATATTTTTATATTTTAAATAAAATAATAAAAATATATAAATTTAAATTTCTACTCATTTTCCGGAAAATGAACCAAACACACAAATACAGTTTTCCAGATTGCAACCAACCACTGGAAATCAAATTATTTTCCGAAAAATGACTCATTTTCCAGAAGTCATTTTCCTGCTTTCCAAACACACCCTAAATCCTTTGTAATCAACTTACAATCTCACTATGATTTCAAAAAAACTTACAATCTCACTATCAATATTACAAAAGTGCCCGGTGACCTACTTTCATCTCGTTGCTTTGTCTATTCTATTATCCATTCTATTGGATTTAATAATTCAGATCACCCAGAAATTAAATCGATTAATCCTCCGCCAAAGACCTTGTGGTCAAGCGGCATCCGGTGTACACTCTTATGTGGAAGGGAGTGGGTTCGAGCCTCAGTAGAGGCATCTGTTGACTCTTTGTGCTTCAGTAGGTTGAGAAAGTAGCTATGAACATATACTACATTGTAACCGAGTCAGTAGAACTCAAAAATATATATATATATCCATCAATCCTCCGATAGTAATTACGTATTACGCTCACTCAAACAAAATCACATAACAATGAAAACATACTCTTTGATACTCTATATTCTGACAACATAATTTTCTTTATTTAGTCTTTAAAATATGTATGAATTAATATGGTAAAGCAAACAGGTCCACATAGATGGCATATTTGCACGAATTCTCAAAATACATCTTATCCAACCGACAATGAAGTGCCAACAACATAGCGTAAGAGAACAAACTTCTGCCAAAGGATTTGTGGTCAATCGGCATGAAGTGATTCTCTCAAGTGGGAGGTCATGGGTTTGAGCCTTAATTGGGGTAATGTTGACTTTTTTGACTTTGTTGGGCTTTACTAGGTTGAGAAAGTATATGGACAAATACTATAAATATAACAGGGTCAAATAGTATTCAAAAAAGAGAACAAACTTGTTTAGACTGTTTTTAACCCTACGATTCATCGATTTTTGTTTTGACAAATAAATAATGCACTAAATAAAATAAATAAGTCACTTTCATTATTAAATCAATAATTCAACCAATTTAATTAGAATTGTCATTTACAATCTACCCGCTTAAAATGTGACGTGGATTTATTTTGTTTTTTTTTTTGTTTTTTTTTTAATATTCTATATTGGCTAACAAGCTTTAATTTAGGGTCACACTTGTGTGAGACCGTCTCACAGATCCTTATTCGTGAGACGGGTCGGGTCGGGTCGAAACACCATGCAAATGTCATACTTATATGCTCAAATATAATACTAATCAAGGATACAAATTTTGTTACTTATAAAATAAAAAGTATTACATTTTTCATAATAAGTAATGTTAACATGTGTCCCTTATAAGAGAAAATATAATACTTTTGAGGGAAAATGTAACACTTTTTAATCGAAATGTAAAAGTATTGTATTTTCCCTTAAAAGTATTACATTTGCCCTTATAAGTAGCAAAATTTTTATTCCCAATTAGTATTACATTTGAGCATATAAGTATGACATTTGTGCGTATAAGTATTACATTTTTATCTTGACTCGACCCGACCCGACCCGTCTCACGGTAAGACGGTCTCACACAAGTTTTTGCTTTTAATTTAACTTGTGACTTGTGGGGGAGAGCTTGCAGAGTCTTACAAAAAGTTGTCATGTACTTGTGTGTGTGTTTTTTTTTTTAACTTTATTTATTATTTTATTATTAATTTGTTTTATTATTATTATTATTATTATTATTATTATTATTATTATTGTTATTGTTATTGTTATGATCATCATCATCATCAAAAGTAGGTTGAAATTGTAGGAATGTAAATATTTTTTTTTAAAAAAAATTGTAAATGAATTGTGTATATGATGTTATTATTATAATTCTTATATTTTAAATATTTACGTCATATGAATAGTTTTATTTTTTTATGTAATAAAATGGTAGTACAATTACAACTTTTATATAACACAACTTTTTAAAAAATTTAAAAGAATACTTTTACATATTTTAAAATTATTATTAATATTTGAATGTCATTTATTTTTTTTTTAAATATTCATAATTCTTTACAATGTAGTATATATTTTATACTTTCTCAAACATTTTCATCTCAAATAATCTAAGCCCCCACCATCACCGGAATTTGAAAGTATGACCACTCATTTGGAACAGTAAATGAGATGTCATCATACTACATACTAGTTGGCAAATCTAATTCATATAGTGATATAAAAGAATAGTTGTAAAGAGAAAATGATATTTAATTTGTTGAGAAAAGATCATAATTTTTTTTATGTGATACAAAAGTAGGAACCACTTTTGAAAGTGAGTTGCAATTGTAAGGCAAGGGAATCATCTTGCAATGGCCGAACGAAGGCAAGGGAAGGCTTCGGCAGTGGAGTGCCGGCTCTAACTATATTATCATTGGAATAGCATTAAATATTTATTAATTGAAGACAACTTAAATATAAATAAATATACATGTGTAATAAATTAATAAATATTTAATATAAATATGTATTATATGTGTGTGTGTTAACAAGAGAGAACCACAAAATGGTGGGTTCTCCTGCCTCAAATGCATCTCCAAAAGAAGAAGAAAAAAAAAAAAAAAAAGTCAATATCATCCCGGCCTAGAGGTAGAATATAATATGTAGTTGTGTGGGAGCAAAGAATATGTAGTTGTATTTACTTAGGCTATTTATATAGAGGAGTGAAGGATGTTAACCACACATTCAAACTCGATCAAGAAAATCTAGGCTATGAGTTAATCTCTCAACCTCACATGTATCTCTCTAACTATATATATATGTGTGTGTGTGTGTGTGTGTATGTAGATATATGTATATATATATATATATATATATATATATATATATATATATATATATA
>NC_044925.1:24187657-24211089 GCF_003576645.1 Ipomoea triloba | reverse complement strand
ACACACACACACACACACACACACACACACACACACACACACACACACACACACATATATATATATATATAATCATAATCATAATAATAATAATAATTATTATTATTATTAAAAAATCATTATTATTATTATTATTATTATTATCTTTATTATTATTATTATTATTAGGGTCTCACTTGTGTGAGACCGTCTCACGGATCCTAATTCGTGAGACGGGTCGGGTCAGGTCGAAACACCATGCAAATATCACACTTATATGTGCAAATGTCACACTTATATGCTCAAATATAATACTAAATATTAGGAATACAATTTTTGTTACTTATAAGAGAAAAAGTATTACATTTTCCATAATATGTAACGTTGACAAGTTTTCCTTACTTATAAGGGAAAATATAATACTTTTAAATCGAAATGTAAAAATATTGTATTTCCCTTAAAAGTATTACATTCACCCTTATAAGTAACAAAATTTTTATTCCTGATAAGTATTACATTTGAGCATATAAGTATGACATTTGTACGTATAAGTGTTACATTTGATTTACATCTTGACCCGACCCGGCCCGACCTGTCTCACGGTGAGACGGTCTCACACAAGTTTTTGCCTTATTATTATTATTATTATTATTATTATTATTATTATTATTATTATTATATAGGGGTATTTATGTCTTTAAAACCTATTTCATTTCTATTCCTTTAACCAACCAAACATTGGAATACAATTCCTAAAGTGTATTCCTTAAGAACCAAACAATAGAATACAATTCATTTTTTATTCCTTATCTATTCCATTCCTTGTGGAATAGTATTCCTATTCTCTTAAATTCATTCCGTGAACCAAACGTGCTGTAAATGAAAAGAGCAGCAAGTTAGCTTTACCATCGTGAGTTCTTAAATTAGTGGACTCTCTTTGGTCTTAATAGTTCATTGCTTAGGGGTTGAAGATATCAATGGCCTCAATCCTTGCAAGAAGGTATTGTTTCCTTTATGATTACCAAATATGATGTAAAAGTTTTTCTCCTTTTTATTTTCATTTTTAATTTTATGATACTATTGAATCATTTCAATATTTGGTTTCTAATTAATTTTCTTTTTCACATTTGGTCCGATAACATTTAAAACTTTGCTACATTTGGTCCTCCAGCCTAATTTTTAGTTAGCGGTGACTACATAACTAAATGTGACAAGATTTTAAAAATTGTGGGACCAAATATGAAAAATGATCTTATCGAAAAAGTGGATTAAACTCATGATGTCATGATGAGATTGAGCCATTAGATATAATATTGTTCAAAATTTGATTTGTAAAATTCATATATAGAGTTATTTCCACTTTTGGTCCCACGATTATGGGACCATTTCCACATTTGGTCTCTGACTATTAAAATTTTTAGATTTAGTCCCACGACTATTAAATATCTGCCACATTTGGTCCTTCCGATCAAAATTTCGGTCACCGGTGACTGTTTTCCGGCGAATGAATTAAATTAAGGGCAAAATTGTAATTTCATTTTTTATTTATTAAAAAATTAAAAAAAAAAAAAAAAAACCTACGGCAGCCATCTTCCCCTAACCCAACCAAGGCAACCAGTCAACTACCATTTCTCCTCCATGGTTTCAGCATGCGTGACTTTGGACTATTTACTAATACTTCACCATCATCATCATCTTTCAACAATTACATTTATCAGTTTCATCAAGTTCGTCAGAGAGGGAGGAAGATTACTGAAGCTTCAGGGGAGAAGGTGATAATAGTCGTTGGCGGTATCCAAGTTCACCGGTTTCCGTCGCCGAATCCAGTCCGTACCTCAAGGAGAGGCCGTCCGCCGTTTTCCGTAGCTAGAGAGGCCGCCGTGCCGGTTACTGAAGCGTCGAGGGATAGGCTCAGACTGCGGAGGCGGCGGAGCTTGATAATTAGTCACTCCTTGAAACGTGCCGTAGTAATAGTTCGGAGGCGTCACCTGCTCTTGCGCGGTGCCGGAGGCTGCAACAACGCCTCTGCTCTTCCCTCCTTCTTCGCTAGGAAATGGTGGTTGGGTTTGGGGAAGATGGCTGCCAGTAGTTTTTTTTTTAAAAATAAATAAAAAATTAAATTACAATTTTACCCTTAATTTAATTCATTCGTCGGAAAATAGTCACAGGTGACAGGAATTTTGATCGGAAGGACCAAATGTGGCAGAGATTTAATAGTTGTGGGACTAAATTTGAAAATTTTAATAGTCAGGGACCAAATGTGGAAATGGTCTCATAGTTGTGGAGCCAAAAGTGGAAATAACTCGTCATATATATATCCTTACATTATTTCCTATTTAGGATAGAAGGAAAGGTTGCGCCGCGAGCGGCATCAGCTAGAAGGTAGCGAGGCTGTTTTCCCGGCATGGAACTAAGGTTGTGATAGCGGGCATTTAAGGATTTAGCGCAAAAAGTTTGTGACGAATTGGACACCACATCGTCGGCCACCTTTGTCCGCTGTGACATGACAAAGGAATCCGATGTTGAAAATGCGGTCGTCTCAAAATTCAGCAAGCTCGACATCAGTTCTTATATCGTGGACCGCGGTCCACAAATAATAAATGAATTGCAAATATGATTATATATTAGTAGCGTTATTTTTAAAAGTAAAATAGTATAGTACATATAAATAAAGTTGTTTAATTAACATTGGTGATTAGACAAAGAGAGTAATAAAATTTTCTATCTTAAAGCGCTACCGCGACAACTAAACATTGTTGTAAAAAATGAACAAGATGAGATATATCAATCAAGTTGATTAAACTGTTGACTTAGTAATCACACAGTTACAAGTTCGACATCTAACGAGAGCAACATGTTGGTCTGGCTTACTCTCTCTTGAACTATAATCCATTTCAAACCTTAATTGGATCGGAATTGAACCATTTAATTAAAGTTTGATTTATATAGTATGAACATCATGTAGCTTATGCATGTGTTAATAAGGACATTATCGTGCTATATAAACCCCTTCATGCAATATAAAACTAAAATTTGTGTAACAATCAATACCTTATTAACCGAATCTGTTATATGAATATTCGTAATATGATTTATATATCTATCTTATGTATTTATAAATTATACTACAAAAACATAATTTATTTAATATATATTCTCAAATAGTAATTATCTCCTCACTCAAAAAAAAAAATAAAAAATAATAATAATAATAATAATAATAATAATAATACTCCCTAATAATCACGTAACAATGAACACATACCTGAGGATATTCTATATTCTGACAACATAATTTTCTTTAATCTTTAAAATATGTATGAATTAATATGGTAAAGCAAACTGGTACCATATAGATGGCATCTTTGCACGAATTCTCAAAATACATCTTATCCAAAGACCCACGACAATGAAGTTTCAACAACGTAGCGTAAGAGAACAGACTTCTTTGGGTTGTTTTTATCCCTGCAATTCACAGATTTTATTTTTTTTTACAAATAAATTATTGTGCACGGAATAAATTAAAATAATAAATCACTTTCATTAACTCGATCATAACTACTTTTTCAAAGTCATTGAGAAGACTTGAACCCACAACCTTCCATATGAAAAAACAATTTAATGTCACTAGACCACAAGGTCCTTGTCATATTATTATTATTATTTGAATGTAATTCTTATTTTTTTTTTAAATAGTCATGATTCTTTACAATGTAGTATCTGTTCTATACTTTTTCAAATATTTTCACCACAAAGAATCTAATTCTCCACCACTAGGGTTCAAAGTTCAAACCTACGACCACTCATTTGAAACGGTAACCAAAATGCATGCCATCACACTACATAATAGTTGGCAAATGTAATTCGTTGATATAAAAGAATAATTGTGAAGAGAAAATGATTTTTGTTGAGAAAAAAATCATAATTTTTTAATGTGATGCAAAAGTAGGAGTCACTTTTGAAAGTGAGTTGCAATTGTAAGGGTGTAGAAAAAATAGTGAGTGAATTACAAATTTGATGATATGGAAGTATGATTCACTTTTAAAAGTGTGAGAATATTACGGAGATAAAGTTAGCTTTAGTTGATGTAGAAAATATGTAACCGTTACTTCTATAGTTCTATTTTCACATATATAATTCATCATATCTATTTTTTCTTTAAATGGTAATGCTATAAAAGATAATATAGTGATTCAAAAATAGAAAATTGTGATGCATTTTGAATGAGGATACAACAAAAGAAAACACATATAATAGTTGGATAAACAGAGTTATGATCTGATCTTGATTTGTGTATAATATAATGCCATTAGTACGTGTATCATATAATTACTTATTATAAAAATCTTTAGGGAGACTCATTGAGAATCTATTTGAATTAGTCACATATCACCTGATGCAAATATAATTGCAATAATAAATAAATAAATAAAGTTGATCAATATCAAGAAATTGCTTGTCTAAAAACATAATAAGTCTCAATCAAGGTTATATCCTTGATTTATGTCCATCTTTTTGGATGTTAATAAATGTGTACATTTTACTTTAAATGTTGTACACTTCAATGTTATTAGACAAAATTGTTCCTACTACATTCTTGTTATACAAAACTACCCTAACACCGTTATAACACCGTTACTTTTAACTCCATCATTATTACCATACACCTATATCTATCATATCTTTTTCCTATTCTTTAATTGTCATTTTATTAAAATTATTATATAATTAATGTAATGGTTGATTATATTTTAATTAAATTTCTATGAATGGTAAATCATATATTTGTGTATAAAATACATATATTATTTGTGTATATATAATTTGAATTATACATTTTAATTATTTGTATTTATTAATATTTTAATATAGGGCATAAGTTTTCGCGCGTACAAAATACTAGTTATTATATATAAGTGAAAATGTTATGGATATATTAAATATATGAGTTGTCTTTCCGAGTGTGTATATATATGAGTTGTATTATAATAGATGAAAAGAGCAACAAGTTAGCACTACCATCGTGAGTTCTAAAATTCGTGGAAGACTCTCTCCGGTCTTATCTTAGGGGTTGAAGACAACAATGGCCTCAATCCTTGCAAGAAGGTATATATAGTTTCCTTTATGATTACCAAATATGATAGTCAAAGTTTTTCCAGTTTTAATTTCACAATTATTGGATCATTTCAACGTTTGGTTTCTAATTATTAATTTTTCATATTTAGTCCCACGATTTTTAAATTTTGCTTCATTTCTTCTCCCGGCCTAATTTTTTGTCGGCAGTGACCAAATTTTTAATTAAAAAATGTCATATAAAATGACAACTATGTCATTCAAGATAAATCGCTTGATTATTATGCAATCATGTTCAATATAAATTTGACTATTGACGACCACAAAATAGACTGAAGGAAAATGTGACAAGGTTTAAAAATCTTCAGACTTAATGTGAAAATAATCCCCACAATGGTTGAACAAAAAGAGGATTAAACTCATGATGTCATGATTAGATTGAGCCTTTAGAGATAATATTGTTCTAAATTTGATTTGTGAATATATATATATATATATATATATATATATATATATATATATATATATCGTTACATTATTTCTTTGGAAAAATTGTAATTTATGCCCCTCCATAATATGCTAATTATCAATGTCATTCCTGAATTATTAGTGGTGTAAATATTGCCCCTCAATTTTAAAAAATGGTACATATATTGCCCCTCCCGTAGTGTAAATATTGCCTCTCCTTCGTTACGGAGGGGTAATATATGTACCATTTTCAGATAATTTGCATATTATGGAGGGGCAAAAATTACAATTTTCCCTTATTTCTTTTTTAGGTTAGAAGGAAAGGTTGCGTTGATCACCGGCGCCGCCAGCGGCATCGGCGAGAAGGCAGCAAGGTTGTTTTCTCGACATGGAGCTAAGGTGGTGATAGCTGACATTCAAGATGATTTAGCGCAAAAAGTATGCAATGAATTGGACACCGCGTCGTCACCCACCTTTGTCCGCTGTGACGTGACGAAGGAATCCGACGTTGAAAACGCCGTCAATGTCGCTGTTTCAAAATTCGGCAAGCTCGACATCATGTACAACAATGCCGGAATCACGGGGCTTAACCGACCAAGCATCCTAGATGGCGAGAAATCCAACTTCGAGCGCGTCATTAGCGTAAACCTCGTCGGCGCGTTTCTCGGAACCAAACACGCTGCGCGCGTAATGGTCCCGAACCGACGCGGCAGCATAATCACCACCGCGAGTGTGTGTGCCGTCATCGGCGGTGTGGCGTCGCACGCGTACACGAGTTCGAAGCACGGCGTGCTGGGGTTAACGAGGAACACGGCGATTGACCTGGGGCGATACGGGGTTCGAGTGAACTGCGTGTCGCCGCACTTGGTGGCGACGCCATTGGCTAAGGGTTTCTTTGACATGACGGATGATGAAATGGGGAAGGTTTATTCTGCGTTCAAAGTGGAGGAGCTGACAGCGGAGGATGTGGCGGCGGCAGCTCTTTTCTTGGCGAGTGATGAATCGAGGTATTTGAATGGAGAAAACATTGTTGTTGATGGGGGATTTACGATTGTCAATCCAAACTTATGTATTTACAAATAAATAATGACTCTCAAGAGCCGATTCCTATGAATAATCTAGACTAGCTTATTTTTTTGTAATCCTTTGTCGATTAAGATCACAAAGAGATGTTTATTCAGTACACATCTTTGTTAGTATTTGTAAGTTTCTCTCGTCACTCTAAAAATAAATAATGTTATGGCTAAGGATATGTAATTTTTTGTACTCTAATTATTAATAAATTAAATAAAATAATTGTTATTTTAATTCCTAATTATTTTTTTTAGGGTAATTCCTAATTATTTTTGTAGCTCAAATTATATGAATAATGCTACTTTTCTTTTCAATTTTACTTCAAAATATAAATAAGAAAACTAATACTTCGTAATTTTTACTTAGAGCATCAATATCAATATATATTGAATGGTTTTTGGAACAGTAGTATGCCACATCGAGGAGAGATAAGGAGGAGAGAGAATAGAGCAAGTTCTTCTGCAAGGTTTGGTTATTGGTACAATGTTTTGCTGCTATGGGAGAGAGACCATCTTTCCTGTTGTGCGCGTTTCACGCACAGTCGACATGCCTGACAGCTTTGTGTTTTTAATTTTTTAAATTAAATTTGTATTTTTCTTCCCCGCTTTCTCTTTCTAATCACACTTATAGTTAAGTGTGATTGTTAGCAAATCAATATTTTGACTGACTTGTCACTTTCAATCGTGCAATCGTACCAAACAAGCACCGTTTAACCATTACCACTCGTGAGAGTGGACTCCAAATGAATACTTTTTTTCTTTTTTTTTTTTGAGGTCATTTGACTCCAAATGAATACTAACAAATAAAGGGTTAGTGGACTCCAAATAAATAAATAAAAAAAATCTTCAAATCAATAAACAATTAAAAAATAATAATTAGGCTAGTAAACTCACTCATACTGCATCCGCCCAGTTGTTATACAGTGGACCATGGTCCACACATCGTTGTGTGAACTATGATCGTCGAATAAAATTGTAGTAGAATTAAAATGATACTTTAGTATTACTATAATAAAATTAGGATGTGTGGAAAATGAAACTAAAAAGCATAGCACATTATTGTCAAATGAAACTGTAATATAATTAAAATGATACTTTAGTATTACTATAATAAAACTAGTATGCGTGGAAAAATGAAACTAAAAAACAGAGCACATTATTATCAAATGAAATTAAACTGTAATATAATTAAAATGATACTTTAGTATTACTATAACAAAAGTGAAATTAGTGTGAAAGAAAAGTGAAACAAAAAGACATATTAATATTATCAAATGAAGCTAAAATATAATTAACCCCACGGTGCTATGTAGACCACGGTCCTCAGTAAAATTGCCGCATCCGCCCCTGCTTGTTGACTTGGGGGGTGGGGGGGGAGAGAGATTCATTGTACGTGGAAATTTTATTCCTTTGAGCACGTTTAATTAATGATTTCTTCAATTAATTTTGTAAAGTCCCTTTCTGTATAGTTATCACAATTAAGATAGATGGTTGGGTTCAAGGTATTTTAGATCGGTCGAAATTAAAAAGAACAAGAAAAGATAATAATAGCATGAGATAATTTTATTTTTTGTCCTAAATTTATAAGTTTCACTCTATTTCTAGTCCTTTTTATTAGAACATTATTATTTGGTCCTAGTATTATTGTGGCATGACCATTTTTAGTCATCCATCAACAAAATCGTCGAAACTTCGTTAAATACAAAGACATTTCAATCTTTTTTTAATTTATATAAAGTATGTTGAACCGCTATATTTTTTATGTTTAATTTTTTTAAAAAAATCTATAATTGAAGATTGAAATGTCATTGTATTTAACGATATTTAAAATGTTTTGTTAATAAATGACGAAAAATGAACATGCCAGAATAATACTAGGACCAAAAGTGGATGTTACGATAAAAAGGGACTTAAAGTATACTGTCACATATAAATCTAGGACAAAAAAATAGAATTAACTATAATAGTAGAAAAGTAAAGAAGTCAAGATTTACCTGGTTTGGCAATGTGTCCACGTCCACGCGAGTGAAACTATTCTTTTATTTATAGTGATGGTGATGGTGGTGATATAACACCAAGGGATACCATCAATGTATTTATAAGCATCTAATCCCTATACAATGGACTTAACCCAATCCGCTCCACTCATATTCATTATATGAGATAGACTCATGCATATTCTTTATATTAGACAATTTTCTATTTCCTATATGAGCCAAACTCAACAAGATAATCAAGATAATGTCACATTATAATGTCACATAATAAATGTTTGGTTTATATTAGTTGAGATTCTCAGAAAATGTCATGTCTGTCACATAAGCATTTTTTTTTTGTCTTGAGAAAATGCGATTCTTTAAATTTTCTTAGGTTACGTTATTTGAGATGGCTTCCATGGCAAAGAATGCTCAGTCATTAAGTTGTCCAAATTGGAGAAGGCTATCTAGGGCCCGCCAGCCATGGAGGCGAACCCTCATTATCAAGGAGATGGGTAGGAAAGTAGGCTATGCTCACTTGCTTAGGAGAATCAAAGCAATATGACATCCGAAAGGGCAAGACTTACATGGTGGGCTTAGAGAATGAATAATTCTTGGTCAAATTCGATTTCGAAGAAGACTATAGCTTTGCCCATTATGAGAGATAACCCTTTAACTAACAAAATGGAGAAAGTCTTGATATAAATTGTTTTCGGAGACGAAAAAAATACTAAGTTCTATCATGTTTTTACTGCTCATCAACCAGAAAATTATATTGCGAATAAAAACAAAAGAAAAGAATGGTTAAGTTTCATAAATTTTACATGTTGTACTAGTATATACATCCCACAATATGAAACTAGTTTAATCGAATCTCAATTGAATTTCATTCAAGATGCCCTCTTTCAAGGACTTTATTGCAAATTATTCGTCATTTTTTTTTAAAAGTATTCATCATTTTTTTTTGAGTACGTATTCATCATATTTAATCGCAAATGAATCAACGTAATAAAGTGACTTGATTCAAGTTGTAGGCTATGTTTGGCAAACCTAACTGAAACAGTAGCTGAAAGCTGAAAAGTAGCTGGGAATCAACGGATTTCCGACCACCCAAAAGTGGTCGGAAATAGCCTTAATCGGGTCGAAAACTCCTGTTCCGACCACTTTTCCGACCAATTTGGGGTATCCGGGAAAACCGCTAATTCCGACCACTCGAGACAGTGGTCGGAAATAGCGACCACTTCTCTAAAATGATCGAAAAAAAACGACCAGAAGAACAGCCGGGCATGTCCGGGTTTTCCGACCACCTGAAAACCACCCAGGTGGTCGGAAAACTGGAGGCAGCAAATAAAAAAAATTCATTTGAGAAAACCATATACACATTTCATAGGCTTCAAGAGAAATCATTCATGAATATAAAGTAGAAAATTTAAAAGTCAAAATCTTAAATTCTGGAATTTAACTTATGATTCAATCTCCAAACTATTACATCTCTCCAAACTATTACGTAGTATTTGCATACTGCCACCAACATTTCATTGGACTTTAGGAGGAAGTGTGAAGTCAAGCTGCAAACAATCACAAAAAAATAATATGTTTCAACAAAAAAAAAAAAAAAAAAAAAAAAAAAAAAAAAAAAAAATATTTTAAAAAAAAAAAAAAAAAAAAAAAAAAAAAAAAAAAAAAAAAAAAAACTAATAATAACTTCAAGTATAATTAATCAAATGACAAATATGTGAGTTTTACCTTGTTGAAAACGAAAGAAAGACTGAAAACTGAGAAGAAGTTAAAATTACACACATGTTGAAAATTTTTAGCTAAATGAATGCGCAAACAAGAAACTCACATTTGCAAATGAATTGACATGTTGAGACTGCTCCAATGATCTTCCTGCAGCTGGTACAGTTAATAGAATGCTCTAAAGACAAGTAATGCACAATTAAATCCAACAAAAATTCAATGAACTGATCATGTTTATAGTAAAAAGTTAAGGATAACATATCCTTACCTGAAGACAATGACAAAGAGACATTGGCAACAAATGCAGCATCCAATCTTTTGTAAATAGACACCATATTTTCAATATAAGGTACACACCTTATGCTTGCACAGACCAAAAAAAAGAAAGCTCATTATCATGCAGTTTATCATTATCATTCAATTTATCACTCCATCAGATATCTACAATCCCCTAGAGCAGAAAATTTCCAAGAAAAAAATAACAATAAACAGTTTTATAATAGTATTTCTATCAACAAACTAATGTTTACACATTATGAAAATGACTTCTATCAAACATTAGATGCTAGTCAAGGATTATTTAGTCAATTTGGTATCATTCACACTCAAAGACAACCTTACAGTGACATGTGAACACTATAAGTTTTGTTGCATTAGCTCTTGCAGTAGACCAATCAATGGAAGGCTCGAAAGGTGCTAACCTTATTTGCCAAGACATTCCAAAGCCCATCACTTAATCACCTGCAATGATTTTAAAATCAAAACATTTTATTTCTTCTTCCTGAAAATAAGAATACCTAATGTTAGCAGTGCAAATGAGTACAACTCATAGCAGCAGTAATATGCACCATCCCAATTGTTTTGAGATAGAAAGCATGAGAACAAAATTAAATAAAACCAGTCTGATTAAGAATACCTAATGTTAGCAGTGCAAATGAGTGCCATAAAATCCTCATTTCAAGCAACTGGAATACCTAATTAAGGTCTCCAGAATGGAAAAAACAGAAATGCGAAACCATTGTCCTGGAAGAAAAAAAAAAATCCGAACAGTTTAAAAAATATTATCTAGAAAAAAAGACACAAATCGATCAAAAATGAGAAGAGATACTAAATCTGCATAAACCAAAATTTCAACAGATCATTTAAAAATAAACTAAACACATACCAAACTTAAGCTCATTTACTTAAAACCCAAAGAAAAACAGGAAAAAAATATAAAAATCGTAGATCTATGGTCTCACGCAGGTCATCGCTGGTAGATGGTCGCAGATGGTGATTCTCGCAGATCTATGGAGCTGAGATTTGTAGAGTCTATCAGAAATGCCTTCTTTGCACTTGTTCTCGCTTTTGCCACCGACGGTTCTTCTAGATCCATAGTCCCATGCCGGTCATCGCCGTCCTTCGCTCTGGAAGAGAAAAAGAAGAGAGAGAAGGGTTGTCTTGAAAGAGAGAAAAAGCTTTGGCGGTGAACTCTCATTTTGAGAGAAAAGAAATTGTTGTGGAAAATGGTTATCGGCTGTGGAAGTGGAAGAGTGGAACTGCGTTGTTAAGAGAGAAAGGCGCCACATACTGAAATTTTGGGGCAAAATTTTGGGTATGGCGCCATTTATTTATTTTTTTAAATATTTTTTGTCTAACATATAATAGAATTTAATTGTTTGAGTGTATAGTTTAATATTTAATATAGTTATCTAAGTATAATGTAGTCTATAAGTACAAATTTTGACTAATTATAATAAAATATAATAATTAATTAATTTGCATTATTATGGAATAATATGCACTTGATGTATTGAAATGTATCATTTTATGTGTATTTTCAATGTAGGTCTTATAACTAAACGTCATTTTGACATATATACCATTATTGGAAAATTTATTTATTACATTGTTATTATTAATAAAATTATTTTTATAATTATATACTTGTTTTTTTCAAAATTTATAATTACTATAAAGACCTGGTGGTCAAGCCGTAACGGCATATCTGGACAAATACTATATTGTAATATAGTCAATAGTACTAAAAAAATTTACAGTGTTTTTTTTTTCAAAATTTATAATTGCTATAAAAATATTATTACTTCAACTACTTAAAACTTTTATTTTAACTTAACAAAAATTCATACAATATCACTCACAATTTACAATAAAACCCACAATTTATTAAATATGCTAGAGAAAATGTTTACAGTAACAATATATTTCTCTAGCATATGTAATAAATTATGGGTGATCTAATAATACTCCGTAACTTTTGTTAAGTTATAATAATGAACGTTTGTATTATAGGATAATAACAATACACGATGAAATATACAATTCCCTACTTCAGTTTGATAGAAACAAAGTGATGTGCCGTTGAAATTAAAATGCAATCATGGCCACCAGCGTTAGGAGACACCGTAGCAGTGTCAGAGATAGTCCGCTCAGACGAAAAAACAGCAAAGTCATCAAGAATGGACGCTATGAGAAAACTTATACTATTGATACTATATGAATGTTTGTATTCTGTGTTACAATAATACACAATATAATACACAATGGTATACAATACATTATGTAGTATTATAAAACTCAATAGAACTAGAATTATAAAATCCTAACAATAATAAAAATTTTAAAGAGTTACGTTGAAATTAGAGCATGTATCTACATAGAAAGTGCAACACAATCTTATTTAGCAAGAATGGTGAGATATTATCTACTAGTAATCGAAAAAAATAGAGTATAAGTGAAATAATCAATGCTTAAAAAAATCATGTGGCCTTCATACCATTGAAAAAAAAAAAGAAAAAAAAAGATTTCCGACCATCTTTTAAATAGTAGTCGGAAATGCCGACCACCTTCCGACTACATTGGTGGACGGAAACACTATGATCTTAAAAATTATATTGCCGAAAAATAATTCCGACCACCTCTATTAAGTGGTCGGAAATTCCGACCACTTTCCGACCGCTTAACTCTTCGTTGAAAAAGGAAAAAAAAAATCACTTTTTGTGACATTTTTTGGGTGGTCGGAAAAAAAGCGAATTTTCAGCAGTGAAAGCTGAAAAGCTATAAGCCCGAAGCTGAAATTTAAAGAGCTGTTAAGCTAGTTGTTATGCTAAAAGTGTTTAGTAAAATTAATTTTTTGGTAAGTTGATAATTGTAAAAATACTAAAAAGGACATCTTCATATCAGTTAAATAGTTTTAAATTTAAATAGGTTTGTTTACATATTAAAATATAAAATAATGAAATTAATATAATTTAATAAAATATAAAGTAAGAACATATATTTGAAATTATATAAAGTAAAACAAGATGTTTATAATTCATAAAATTAGTTCATACAAAAATTATTGTTCAAACACAAATGTCAAATTAAAATTACAACAAAACATATTGAAGAAAAAAGGCCAAAAGAGTTTTAATTGGGAGGAATAAATGATGTCATTTATATAAAATAATAAAGATAAAGATGGAAAAAAGTTAAGAAGCTACTAGCTTTTTTTGAAAAGCTACCTGAAGTAGCGTTTCAAAATAAGCTATTATTTTAAGCTACTAACTTATTTTGAAAACATTACCAAACAAAACTTATACCTTATTAGTAGCTTAAAATAAGCTATAAACTCCTAAATAAACTTTGTCAAACACAACCATAGCCTCCTCCATCAATTTTTAAACAGTAGCGATGAGACTCTCAAAGTTGTGGGCTTGAGTAGGTTGGATCGTTTATTATAAATAAGTGAACAGCTTACTTATTGCAGGAAAGAAAAAGGTTCTATATATGCAGACTTGCTTTGTCATGTCCAAGAAAAGCCCAATATGTTTACGCTCCAATAGTTGTGCCGTGGACCCAGGTCCACCTTGCAAAGTGGACCTGGGTCCAAAAACGACGCCGTTTTTTTTCTTTTTTTATTAAACATATTGACCTGAAATGTGGAACACAAACTCTACATCCACATACACTATACTCTATATTCACAATTTGTAAACTCCACATTCACACATTACAGGATTATATGTTTAGTAACTATATTATCACTGTTATGCATTCACACATTCAAAACTCTATATTCACAGGTCCTATACTCCATATTTACAACTTGAGAACTCCACATTCACACATTACAGGGCTACAAGTTGATAGAACTTCTTAACTCTATTACAGACATTGTTGCAAAAATCCCCGCCTAGACCGCCTAGGCGCTAGGCGCTCCTGGACCGAGGCGAATTGCTCCCTAGGTGTTCGTCTAGGTGGCCGGCCGCCTAGGAGGCCGCCTAGCGCCTAATTTGGCCGAGTTGGAGGCCGACTAGGCCGAATTTGGCCGAGTTAACTCACCCAACTCGGCAAAGTTAGCCGAGTTAACTCGAGCGAGTCGGCCTTGTTAATTTTATTATTACATTTATATATATTTAAAGGTATTTATTTATATAAGTTAGAGAAAGTATGAGATATATGTAATATAATATATGACATACACCCCCACACATGAATTAATTTTTTGTTTTTATAGGTCGCCGCCTAGAACCGCCTAGGTACCGCTTAGGTGCTAGGCGCTAGTCTACCGCCCGACTAGCGCCTAGCGCCTACTGCAACCATGATTACAGATTCACACAGCATAACTCTACATTCATGATTTCTATACTCCATATTCACAATTTGAAACCTCCACATTCACACATTTCTGGGCAACTCTACATTCACACAATCATAAGTCTACATTCACGATTTCTATACTCTACATTCACACTTTGAAACCTCTACATTCACACATTTTTGGACAACTCTATATTCAGCAATATGTTTACTAATTTAAAAAAAAAAAAAAAAAGACAAAACGACGTAGTTTTGGACCCATGTCCACCTTGCAAGGTGGACCTGGGTCCACAGCATAATTTGCGGTTTACGCTCAGTTGTTATGCCATGGACCCGAGTCCATATTGCCAGGTGGACTTGGGTCTAAAACGATACCGTCTGAATTTTTATTTTTTTTTTAAAATTACGTTTGTCTTTAGAATTCGTTTCTGTATATTCATAATTTTTTAACCCTTTTCACAATTTTAGAACTGAATATTCATAATTTTAAATCACAATATACAAAATTACAGAACTCAATATTCATAATTTTTGAACTCTATGATCAACCCTGTCAACCCACTTGTTAACAACACAAGTTACCACCCCACACCCTTCTCCTTAGCTAATAAGTACTTCCTCTGTCCCATTTTATGTGTTCTACTTACTATTCATTGGTCAACCCAACTCTTTATTCTTTGTTTATTTTTTTAGTATTTTTTACTCATTTTTAAATTTGATTTTTGTGTTTAATAGTACTTTTAGTATAGTTTCTAAATATATAAATTTTGTTTATTAATATTATACTTAATATTATGAAAATTTAAATTAAAAATAACGTCAGTTAAGCATCGTTAACCGAACCAGACACATAAAATGGGACGGAGGGAGTATTGTTTACTACTTTAACTTACACAAAAGATAATGTAGACTACATGGTCGTTATTGTCTAGATAAATAAGCCTGAATGTTCAAGGTTTGACTAATCCCATGCTCACAACTAACACACCTTGAACCCCGAACCCCATCAATTCTCGAAACTCCACCCTCTAACCTAATTGTCTTTGAACTCATACCTCATGACTCCATCAACAAAATATCAAGCACCACACACTAAGCTAAACTTTACTAATAATAATAGTAATGCTTACATTGATGATACATAGTAACGATTGTTAATAACTAGTTGAAGTCAATGGCTAACCTCTCATTAGGTGGGGCATTTACCTTAGCACACAATGCAAATTAAGAACCTTATAATGAAGGATAGCGAAAACACAAGTAAGATTGCTTAATTATGATGTCAAACAAATAAAATCAAAGATTAATAACAACCAACAGCCAGTTGGCCCAACCAAACTCACTAATCTTCAAAAGTTTAACTATCCCTTTTTGTCATTATATTCCATTATTGCACTTCATATATACTTCATGAGCTCTTCCTTAGATTGTCGGCAAAGTTAGTTCACCTGTCGGATTATTAACTCGATCACCTTTTTCATCTTCCTCTCCTTGATTGGTCAATGTGTTGATTAAACCCAATTTTCTCATCATCTATGCCTATGGGAAGATTAATCACTCATTATCTAGTGTACTAACAAACAAGTTGAATGGGTAATTAGTAAGGCTCTAAAGCTTTAATAATAATAATAATAATAATAATAATAATAATAATAATAATAACTGAACACTCTACGGTGTTAATCGGTACTAATATTAATTGTATTTAGGGATATATGTAATTGAATTGAGGAGAGCCCAAATGCTCAAAGTTCATAACTTAGTTTAGTTAAAGAAATCGAAGTTCAAGTTTGGTTCAAGTTCAACAAAACTCTAAAAAAAAATTAGTTTGAGCTTAACTCAACAAAAACTTGAATTATTCAAGACTCGAATAGAGTTAATTCTTTTTTTTTTCTATTTTTAACTCAACTTTTTTTTTTTTAAAGTATTGGTACAAAAATTAAAAATTAAAATGAACCAAACTCCTCACACTTTTTACTAAGGAAAATATTACTTGGACTCCAAAATTATACTCCCTACTTTTTTACTTCCTCACACAAAAATTTGATGTTGACACTTTCCTCGAACCCATTGGATGAAGATAATTTATCATATCTTGTCAGTTGTTACGTCAGTAGTAAAAGTGAGGGAATATAAAATGGGAGTCCATGTAGTAGAACTCTTATACTAATACACATATAGAGTTTTTTCACTTTTGGTCCCCTGACCTTTAAAATATTGTCGTATTTGGTCATTCGACCTAATCCCCGATCAGCGGTGACTCAATTTTGTTAGTTGAAAAATGTCAAAGAAAATCATTAAGATAAATCACTTGACTATTATACACTATCCTAGGACCTAATATGATAATATTTAAAAATCGTGAGACCAAATGTGAAAAAATAATAATAATACTCCGTCATAATTGAGAATCAAATGTAAAAATGATCCAACAGTTGTGGGACCAAAACTATTACGGAGAAAAAAAACAAAAAAAAAAAAAAAACTCTACACATATGTACAAACAATACATATGTACACATACGACTTATGGTTTGAGTCAATTATAAACAATTTAAACTGATTTAGTAATTTTTTATTAATAAGAATCACAAAGAAATCTATCTACTCTTGGCTTACCCATAAATCAAACGCATGGTGACTTCATTATTCTACTACCAAGTCCAACACTATTGGTACAAAAGGGACTAATGACTGCTTTGCTGTCGGCAATGAAATGGGCACCACTCTGTTCTAAAGCATTACTACCCCTTAATTGTAAGTTGCAACACCATATAGTACACTATATTCATTCTCTCCGACATCATTGAATCTGTTTGCATATATTGTTGGGGGGAAATGATGAAGAGGAAGCTGAAGTTCAACGCCGGCAGAAGTGCCGGTGTCGGGGAGACCAAAACGTCGTCGTCCGCGGCGAGAATCGCTGAGGAAGTGAAGTGGGAGATGAGGCCGGGCGGGATGTTGGTCCAGAAAAGAGGCGACAACTCCGACGACGCCGTTTCACCTCCCAAACTCCAAATCCGCGTCGCTTACGGCGCTGCTCGCTACGACCTCTCCGTCAATTCTCAGGCCACCTTCGGTAACACCATATATATTCAAGTTTTAATATGCGGTCACTATTTAAGAGTATAGTTTAGGTAAACTTAATTTGTGATCTTAGCAACAAATGATCAATAAATTAGTTTAGATTATTCATTATTCAATTAGGAAGTTAAAAACGTCAATAGACAACTAAATTTTTTTTTGAGTACCATTAACTATGTTACATAATAGTACATGTTCATAGCTACTTTCTCAATCAAATAAAGAAACTTGAATCCACCCCTCTCAAATAAGGTGCAACTGAGTTTTACTAGACCACAAAGTCTTTGACAATAGACAAATAAAAATAGAACTTGTAATTTTAATTGTCAAGTAAACCGTCATGACTATAAAGAGAATCATGTTCACTAGAATAAAACTTATAACTTTAATTACCAAGTTAACAGTCGGACCAGTTCTTAGAAAGACGGGGAGATGTTTTAGTAAAAGTTGGAGTTGTGTGGCAGGGGAAGTGAAGAAGCTTATGACGGCGGAGACGGGGCTGCAACCCGGCGAGCAGCGGCTGATATTCAGAGGAAAAGAGAGGGAGAACGGCGACTACTTAGACATGAGTGGAGTGAGAGAGCGGTCTAAGCTCATCATGATCGAAGACCCAGAAAGCAAGGAAAAAAGATTCATTCAGATGCGCCGCAACGCCAAGATCCAGACTGCTCGTCGCTTCATCGACGACGTCGCCGTGGAAGTCGATAAGCTCTCGGACCAGGTAACCCACTTCACTTTTCTTAGCTTCAATTTTCTTAATTTGTCTATGCATTTTCAATATTTATCTTGCAAATTGCTACTCTACTTAATTTGTGTCAAATATTTTGCACTAAATTTTATTCTGAAACAATACTTAACATCCATAAATTAATCACTCACGAATGGTTCGATATCATTTTTGAATTAAAATTTAAAAGGCCTCACTCAAAACAATGAAAAATTGTATAATATTGTATATTTTAGGGGAAAAAAAAGGGTTAAATAATCTATAAAACATTACCTAAAAAGTCAACTAGACCCTTAATTATTTTTTTTAAATAGAAATTAAACACATCAACATTGTATTTGGTGCAATGAAGCCTAAAAACCAGTTAGTGACCTGTTATCACATGTAATTAGGATTTAGGTCAATATTCGGGCGATATTTTTGCAATAAAGCAACAAATCAATGGAGAAGGCAATTGAGTTATCTTTTCACCGAAGAAGGCAACCATTGTATTGCCTTCTCACTGAGACGGCGATCAGTCTTATCAAGCATGAGAATACGACTTTTCTACATTTAAAAAAAATGAAAAAAAAAACACCTATTACCCTCTTTCTATCTCATCCCCCCTCCCTCTTCACATTAAAAAACAAAACAAAACAAAACAAAAAATCTCACAAAAGCAAATCAATGGCTTTTACACACAAGTTGTGTAACATAATGAGATTTGAACTTGTGACATAGGTTTTCTAACATCAAGTTTGGAGTTCAACTAACTATACTATTCAAACTATTAACAATTTGAACATAAATATAAGTTTTATATACACTTTAATGCTATATATGTGTATATATACATACATATATATAAAGGAGTGTGATAGGGGAGGGGGGCAACTGCCCCACAGACCCATCTCTGATTCTCTGGTCAATTGCATAATCTAAATAATTAGATAACAATTATAAGTGTTGTACTTTTATTTACATTCTTTTTATGGGTGCATGTAGGTTTGTGCAATAGAAAAATCAATTGGAAATGGGAATAAGGTAGCAGAATTGCAGATAACAACTTTGATTGAGATGTTGATGGCACAAGCTGTGAAATTGGATAATGTTCATGCAGAAGGAGATGCATTTGGCCACAAGAATTTGCAGGTATATATTAATAATAATCTATTATTTTTCTTAATTAAATATAACTTGTCCAGTTGATAAGGTATGATTTTCGTACATAAAAAGTTACAAGTTCAATTTATTGCAGAGTGAGAGAGTGAAGAAGTGTGTGGAAAGCCTTGATAAGCTGAAGGTGGCTAATGCTCAAGTGAAGCCGCCGGTGGTTGTCACCACCGCCAAGTGGAAGTTTTTGGATGATCCGCCACCTCCGGCCACTACCAATTGGGAGATATTTGATTGAATTTTTTTTTTAATTACTAGATTTCTATTACCTCTTATTTTGACTCTCTTTTTAGTCTCTTTCTTTACTTAATTTCTAGTTTGTATATATATTTACCTCAACAAATTAACAGCTACACTTCCTGTACTTAAAGCTCTTCCCCTCTGGTCCTCTATTTGGATTTACCAATAAAACATCTCTTAACTATATTCTTGTTAGGTTTGCTCTATTAGCTTAGCCCCTAGATCTTCTAATTCGATAGCTCATTTTTACTTTATTGGTCTATAATCAGGCTAACACTTTGTACTGAGACTTCGTCTCTTCTGACTTTATTTCAGCTTTAATATAGTAATTTACCATGATTTTTGCTTTCAAAAAACTATATGTTAGAAATGAGAAAGTCCTTGATCAGTTGATGTCCGCCTCACAATTTATTTCTTTCATTAATTTTCATGGTAGAAATTATGAGGGGCCATAAAGTTTGAAGTTCAAATTTGTAGAAATGAGAATATATATATATATATATATATATATATATATATATATATATATATATATATATATATATATATATATATATATATATGCGCGCGCGCGCGCGCATTAGTAATAACAAATTAACTTATTAATTAATTAAAATCATGTCAAACTTTGAAGATATTAAATCAAGAAGATTGCATTCTATTACTCTAAACTTTTTTTTGGGTAGAGTAAAGAGATAATATTTGGATAGGTCAAATGAGTCCAATATTATAAGTCATTTAATTATCGCATAGAGGAAGCGCAGTCTTAGCAAACCAACCCTTGATGACCAAGACAAACATTGTGGTCGGGATATGTGTCATATTGAGAGAAGGCTAGCTCTAGAGAAAATTGTGAACTTCATCCACTAAAATGGTTATGGCATTGATGGTGTAAATGTAAACGGGGGTACGGATTTACACCACGTGTGTTTGATTGTGTATGTTGTAGTGTATGGATTGGTGTATGGATGAATGCAGGGAGAAGGGGAAAGGAAGCCATGGNTGATGGTGTAAATGTAAACGGGGGTACGGATTTACACCACGTGTGTTTGATTGTGTATGTTGTAGTGTATGGATTGGTGTATGGATGAATGCAGGGAGAAGGGGAAAGGAAGCCATGGCTTCCTTCTTGGAGAAGAAGAAGATGGAAGGGAGCCCGAGAGGCAAGGGATCCCCGCATGCCATTACAGTGGAGGGTCAGGTCCTTTATATAGGAATAGGACCTGACCCTTTAGGAATATAATATTCCCCAAAGGTCACTTGCCCTTTAACAATTTCTAAGGGACACCCGATCTTTTAGGGATACAATAATACACGGTCTATATACATTGTACTTCTACAGTAGTCCCTGGGGGTATTTACCCATCACAAGTCCCCCACTTCTTGAATCTGCGAGAGTCGTCAGGTTCGAGAAGTAAAATGTGCTCCGGGCGGCCAACTTGTTACAAGCAAAGTCTCCCCGGTCTGAATGCCTTAATAGACTGTGACGAACCCCTTAAGTCTGAGTTGAGCATGGGGGCGTGATTTACACTGATTGTCTCGTTAAAAACCTTAGACTAAGAAAAACCCAGTGGGAAAAAACCTAGCTAAGGGAAAAAGAGTACAACCAAAAGCGTAATAATTAAAGACTACAAGGGGTTATGTCTAGTTGTTGATGCAGTTATGTTGCTCCTTGTGCTGCCATTGTCGAGATGCAAATATATCGAACATCTATAGATGGAGAAGATAATGCCAACCATCGAGCGGTAGGAGAAAATAATATGATGTCGAGCAGATATAGACCTGCCACATTATGAGTTATGTGTGAAGGCCTTAAGCTAATATTAACGCCAAGACGCGGGATAAATTCATCACCAAAAAGGCGGCCTTGCTGAGAATCGGTATAAGCTCATCGCTGAGAAGCGGGATAGATTCATTGCTGGAAAAGTGACAACGCTCAAAGGCGGGATAAATTCATCGCTGAAAACCGGCATCGCTAAAAAGCGAAATATAATCATCGTTGAAAAGCAGGATAAAAACATCGCTGAAAAGCGGCATCGCTAAGAAGCGGGAAAGTCATCGCTGAAAAGCGGCATCGCTCAAAAAGCGGGATAAAGTCATCGCTCAAAAGCGACATCGCTCAAAAGCGGGATAAAATCATCGCTGAAAAGCGGCATCGCTAAAAAGCGGGATAAAATCATCGCTGAAAAGCGGCATCGCTAAGAAGCGAGATAAAATCATCGCTGAAAAGCGGCATCGCTAAAAAGCGAGATAAAATCATCGCTGAAAAGCGGCATCGCTAAGAAGCGGGATAAAATCATCGCTGAAAAGCGGCATCGCTAAGAAGCGGGATAAAGTCGTCGCTGAAAAGCGGCATCGCTAAAAAGCGGGATAAAATTTAGTGTCATGACGAGGCATGGGCACACTCAGCCGGACAAATTTATGCAGGTCAACCCCAAACGAAAAATTCGTGCAGGTTGAACAAAACCCCAAACGAAAGTGTTTTTTTTTTTTATAAAATCCGTGCAGGTTGATCAAACCCCAAACGGAACCGGACATATCCGTGCAGGTCGATCAAACCTCAAACGGAAGTTTTTTTTTTCGAAGGGGTTGGGGGACAAAGTCCCCCACTTTATGAACTACACACAGGGTAGCAGGCTAGCAGCCGTGCTACCCAAAAAATATATTTATATATTTTTTGGTACAATGATCTTATACTACAATTTACATCTTTTGCCTACTTTCAATCTTTACAATCATGTAGACCTATTACAAAAAAAAAGCTTGTAGTCTCCAACTCTAAAAGTATTGTAGTTCTGATTCTGGGTAGCGTCTCCAACTTCAGATATAGTCTTTTCATCTTGAACAATTTTTGGTCGAGTCTTCGAGTCTTCAATGATCTCAATCTTTGTTGAAGTCTACGTCTTCAGATAATAGAAAATATTCCATACATAATATATTATTATATATAATATATTATAAAATTTTTATTTTTTTTTATTTTTTTTTTTTTAGGGGTGGCAGCCGAAGCTGCCACCATATTACTATTATATATATATATATATATATTTATTATTACTAAAGTTGGTGGGGACAACCGGCGGTTTGTCCCCCACCACTCTTTTATTTTTTTTATTTTTTATTTTTTAATTATAAATATAACGTGGGGGACAAAGTCCCCCACTTTATGCAAAGTAGCAGCAGCTTTCGGCTGTTGCTACTTTTGCCTCTTTTTTTTTTATATATAATAATAATAATAATAATAATACATAATAATATTATATGGATTAAGAAGAAGAAAGAATAAACCAGCTTCATCTTCTTCTTCTTCGCTGTCTTCTTTGCCGGAGAGAAAGA
>NC_044925.1:24125344-24187632 GCF_003576645.1 Ipomoea triloba | reverse complement strand
ATAATATATTATAAAATTTTATTTTTTTTATTTTTTTTTTTTTAGGGGTGGCAGCCGAAGCTGCCACCATATTACTATTATATATATATATTATATTATTATTACTAAAGTTGGTGGGACAACCGGCGGTTTGTCCCCCACCACTCTTTTATTTTTTATTTTTTTTTAATTATAAATATAACGTGGGGGACAAAGTCCCCACTTTATGCAAAGTAGCACAGCTTTCGGCTGTTGCTACTTTTGCTTTTTTTTATATAATTATATATATATATATATATATATATATATATATATAATAATAATAATAATAATAATAATAATAATAATAATACATAATAATATTATATGGATTAAGAAGAAGAAAGAAGAAACCAGCTTCATCTTCTTCTTCTTCGCTGTCTTCTTTGCCGGAGAGAAAGAGACATCACCGGCGACCGCATCTCTTTCCGGCGGTTTGTTGGATCGGGTGTTCCTTGAGGCAACGTATTTTCTGAGCTTGGAGGCGACATTCGCGGCGGGTGGTGGTGACCGGAGATTCTGACGGTTTAGATCTGGGACTGGCAATGGCGGAGCGGCGGTTGGATGTGGAAGTCGTTGCTGCGGTGGTGTGCGAACGGCAGCGAGTTCGCAGCTTTTGTAGTCGCGATAATGGCCGGCGACGACCAGTGGTGAGGTGCTGTGGCGATGGCCATGAGCGAGTGAGAGAGAGACGACAGTGGAGACGGAAGCTTTGCTGGTGGCATGGCGGCATGGTGGAGCACTTCTATGGCAGTCGCGGTGGTTGTGGTGTGCGTCTCCAACGTTAATCAGTTGTTGTTATGAAAGTGAGTTGCCATTTTCCTCCACCATTTTTTTTTATTTCCGCCACCTTTCTTTTTTTTTTTTTCGCCACTTTTTCTTCTTTTCTTTTTCATCTTTTGTTTTTGTCACTCTCTCTTTCCCGTGAAACACACTCAAACCCCACCCACTTTAACACCAACCACTTCCTTTACTTTTTGTCTTTTCTTTCCATTTTCTCCCAATACTTTCACGCTTCCCTATGTTGTTCCCATTGGAATTTCTTCCATTCACATGCAAAACATCTACTTAAAATATTCCCATGACATCGGGCAGCAAAAACAACATTAAAATATTCCAATGTTTTCAGAAAGATGTTGCAATGTGGAGCCATCTGATGTAGTAGATTTCTACGTTAGAGAATCAGATGAACTGAAGGACGTCTGCTCAGCTTGTGTCACGGCCAACTCTCCATCTTGACAAGCGATGGAGTTCAAAGTGGCGGTACCGACGGGGTGCAGCTGGATCCGACAACTGGATTCGGAGTGCATGACTGGAGACTGAAAGTTTTCGCGTGAGAGTGGCGAGGCAAGGGAAGAGGAAAGGGCGTGTGGCCGGAGGATGTACGTTGGAGGAAAAAACGTAAACCGGCCACTGGAGGTTGCACGTCAAGGCAGTGGTCGACGGTGGCATGGTGGAACTCTTCTCCAACGGTGGCAGCAGCGACTCCGGCCGGGTAAAAATCGGCGGCAGTTGACGCGTCAGCGACGCCGATGGAACTGGCTGATGAAGTTATTGTGTGTCGCTGGAACTGGTTGATGAAGTTATTGTTGACAGTGATGAGGATGGTGAATACCATCCGGTTGATTAGAGGAACACGGCATTTCGTCGCATTCCCCACAGACGGCGCCAATGATGGTGTAAATGTAAACGGGGGTACAGATTTACACCACGTGTGTTTGATTGTGTATGTTGTAGTGTATGGATTGGTGTATGGATGAATGCAGGGAGAAGGGGAAAGGAAGCCATGGCTTCCTTCTTGGAGAAGAAGAAGATGGAAGGGAGCCCGAGAGGCAAGGGATCCCCGCATGCCATTACAGTGGAGGGTCAGGTCCTTTATATAGGAATAGGACCTGACCCTTCAGGAATATAATATTCCCCAAAGGTCACTTGCCCTTTAACAATTTCTAAGGGACACCCGATCTTTTAGGGATACAATAATACACGGTCTATATACATTGTACTTCTACAGTAGTCCCTGGGGGTATTTACCCATCAGGCATATGTAAACTTCATCCTGGATGACAAATATGAAAATGAAAAGGTGCATCTGTAGTCCAGTTCGATGGACATATTGTCAATGGACCGAAGAATGAAAATAGATACTAAGGTCGTGTGCAAAACTTTTCAACCAAAGTCAGTCTTGACTACGCTTGGGCAGTTCATCAATGATATTAGAAAAGTGGTAAGTTCCTCTAACAAATTCAACTCCAAATTTGTGAAACAGTCTGCGATTTAAGTTCTCTGTAGCATTGCTAGGTAAGTTGTTTCTATGTATGAGTGTAAAAAATATTATAAGGAGTATATTTATCCTATTTGTAACCGTTTCAATTTATGATTAAATAAATTAACTTTTTTATTTTCAGGAAAAAAAAAAAAAAACCTTATAATAACTTTATGAATGCTAAAGACGTTGTGGTTAAGCGGCATAACTGTGGCCCTCCCAAGTGAAAAATCATAGGGATCGATACTACNACCTTTTTTTTTTTTTTTTTCGCCACTTTTTCTTCTTTTCTTTTTCATCTTTTGTTTTTGTCACTCTCTCTTTCCCGTGAAACACACTCAAACCCCACCCACTTTAACACCAACCACTTCCTTTACTTTTTGTCTTTTCTTTCCATTTTCTCCCAATACTTTCACGCTTCCCTATGTTGTTCCCATTGGAATTTCTTCCATTCACATGCAAAACATCTACTTAAAATATTCCCATGACATCGGGCAGCAAAAACAACATTAAAATATTCCAATGTTTTCAGAAAGATGTTGCAATGTGGAGCCATCTGATGTAGTAGATTTCTACGTTAGAGAATCAGATGAACTGAAGGACGTCTGCTCAGCTTGTGTCACGGCCAACTCTCCATCTTGACAAGCGATGGAGTTCAAAGTGGCGGTACCGACGGGGTGCAGCTGGATCCGACAACTGGATTCGGAGTGCATGACTGGAGACTGAAAGTTTTCGCGTGAGAGTGGCGAGGCAAGGGAAGAGGAAAGGGCGTGTGGCCGGAGGATGTACGTTGGAGGAAAAAACGTAAACCGGCCACTGGAGGTTGCACGTCAAGGCAGTGGTCGACGGTGGCATGGTGGAACTCTTCTCCAACGGTGGCAGCAGCGACTCCGGCCGGGTAAAAATCGGCGGCAGTTGACGCGTCAGCGACGCCGATGGAACTGGCTGATGAAGTTATTGTGTGTCGCTGGAACTGGTTGATGAAGTTATTGTTGACAGTGATGAGGATGGTGAATACCATCCGGTTGATTAGAGGAACACGGCATTTCGTCGCATTCCCCACAGACGGCGCCAATGATGGTGTAAATGTAAACGGGGGTACAGATTTACACCACGTGTGTTTGATTGTGTATGTTGTAGTGTATGGATTGGTGTATGGATGAATGCAGGGAGAAGGGGAAAGGAAGCCATGGCTTCCTTCTTGGAGAAGAAGAAGATGGAAGGGAGCCCGAGAGGCAAGGGATCCCCGCATGCCATTACAGTGGAGGGTCAGGTCCTTTATATAGGAATAGGACCTGACCCTTCAGGAATATAATATTCCCCAAAGGTCACTTGCCCTTTAACAATTTCTAAGGGACACCCGATCTTTTAGGGATACAATAATACACGGTCTATATACATTGTACTTCTACAGTAGTCCCTGGGGGTATTTACCCATCAGGCATATGTAAACTTCATCCTGGATGACAAATATGAAAATGAAAAGGTGCATCTGTAGTCCAGTTCGATGGACATATTGTCAATGGACCGAAGAATGAAAATAGATACTAAGGTCGTGTGCAAAACTTTTCAACCAAAGTCAGTCTTGACTACGCTTGGGCAGTTCATCAATGATATTAGAAAAGTGGTAAGTTCCTCTAACAAATTCAACTCCAAATTTGTGAAACAGTCTGCGATTTAAGTTCTCTGTAGCATTGCTAGGTAAGTTGTTTCTATGTATGAGTGTAAAAAATATTATAAGGAGTATATTTATCCTATTTGTAACCGTTTCAATTTATGATTAAATAAATTAACTTTTTTATTTTCAGGAAAAAAAAAAAAAAACCTTATAATAACTTTATGAATGCTAAAGACGTTGTGGTTAAGCGGCATAACTGTGGCCCTCCCAAGTGAAAAATCATAGGGATCGATACTACATTGTAACAGAGTCAATAGCATTCCAAAAAATATTTTCATGGATCGCTATGAAAATATTAATGGGAAACATTGGGAGATTGTTCTATACTATTTATGGGAAATTACTTTTTTGACCGCTCTATTTCCTGTAATCTAAAAACAAATTCCTCCTTTTACCTCGCTTGGAAGAATGATCTGACATGCTGCACCCATTACCATCGTCTACATTGGCAATCTCAGTTCAACAAAACCCTAAACCCTACATCCTCAAGAAATGCATTGCCCTCTTGCTCTCATGTGCCTCCTCCAATCACAAGCTCCGCCAAGTTCACGCCTTTGCCATCAGGCGTGGCATCCCTCTCTCCAGCCCCGACATGGGCAGGTACTTGATCTTTACTCTTGTTTCTCTCTCAGGACCCATGTCTTACGCCCAAACAATCTTCAATGGAATCCAAACCCCAAACATTTTTACTTGGAACACAATGATTAGAGGGTATGCCGAGAGTGAAAACCCGGGGCCTGCTATTGGGGTTCACACCCAGATGTGTGTGAACTCCGTTGCGCCTGACACGCACACGTATCCTTTTCTCCTCAAGGCAATTGCGAAGTTGATGGCTGTTAGGGAGGGGGAGAAGGTGCATTCCATTGCGGTAAGAAATGGGTTGGAGTCGTTGGTGTTTGTTCAGAATGCTTTGGTGCATTTCTATGGTGCTTGTGGTCAGGCTGAGAGTGCACACTATCTGTTTGAGGGAATGTCTGAGAAGAATCTTGTGGCTTGGAATTCTGTGATTAATGGGTATGCTGTGAATAGCAGGCCCAATGAGACTTTGACTCTTTATAGGAAAATGGAGTTGGAGGGTGTCCAGCCTGATGGGTTTACTTTGGTGAGTTTGCTCACTGCCTCTGCTGAGCTGGGGGCTCTGGCTTTGGGTAGGAGGGCTCATCTGTATATGGTGAAGGTGGGATTGGATAGGAATTTGCACGCCGCTAATTCGCTTTTAGATCTTTATGCAAAGTGTGGAAATATAAAGGAGGCAAGGCAGGTCTTCGACGAGTTGGAGGAGGAGAGTGTTGTTTCTTGGACTTCTTTAATTGTTGGATTGGCTGTCAATGGATTCGGAAAGATGGCTCTTGAGCTTTTCAAGGAGATGGAAAGACGAGGCTTTGTTTCGACTGAGATCACCTTTGTTGGCGTGCTGTATGCTTGTAGCCATTGTGGTATGGTGGATGAAGGATTCGCCTACTTTGAGAGGATGCAGAAGGAATTTGGAATTAAACCGAAAATAGAACATTATGGTTGTATGGTTGATTTATTGGGAAGAGCTGGTTTGGTGAAGAGAGCATATGAGTATATAAAAAACATGCCATTGGAACCCAATGCTGTGATTTGGAGAACTCTATTAGGCGCCTGTTCAATACACGGGCATTTAGAACTAGGAGAAGTTGCGAGGAGTAAACTTATGGAATTAGAACCTACACATTCAGGGGACTTCGTGCTCCTCTCGAATCTTTATGCATCAGAAAGGCGCTGGTCAGATGTGCATACGGTAAGGAAGACGATGCTTCAAGAAGGGGTGAAGAAAGTGCCAGGACACAGTCTAGTCGAGTTAGGCAACTGTGTGCACGAATTCATTATGGGAGATAGAACTCATCCTCAAACCGAGGCTATATATGCAAAGCTTGCAGAAATGACAAACTTGTTGAGAATTGAAGGCTACGTTCCCCACACATCAAATGTGCTTGCTGACATAGAGGAAGAGGAGAAGGAGACTGCGCTTTCCTATCACAGCGAGAAGATTGCAATTGCATTCGTGTTGATCAATACTCCACCGGGGACTCCAATTAGAATCGTGAAGAACTTGAGGGTATGTGCAGATTGTCATGTTGCAATAAAGCTTATATCGAAAATTTATGACCGAGAGATTGTTGTTAGAGACCGTAGTCGCTTTCATCACTTCTCAAATGGGACTTGTTCTTGTAGAGATTATTGGTAAGCTGCAATTTATTGACACCCTGTGATGATGACAGGTGACTTATTTCATTCAATCTAGTGTTTCCTTGTGAATTTAGAATCAATGGTGTATCACGTCTGGATATAATTCATATGTGATCGTTCCAAGATGAATCCATGTATACTATTTTCTCCCATTAATAGCTTCGGTCTTGAATCAATTGATAGCCTTGGGTGAAGGTTTGACTCCCACGAAGAGCTAGAGCTCTACAGACTAGAGTTTAGTCATTAGGCTCTTTGAATTGGAGATTGAGTTTTCCAAATTGGCAAAAGTATAGAGATAGATCTCGTGCACAAAATTAACAACCGACTGTGTGACTGTTTGAGTGACTCAAATTTACCTCCTCCGATAACACTCTCGGCAAGAATTCTAAAGACTTAGGAATAGTTTGTCATAGGCTGAGAAATCTTATGTATCACAAAAAACAAAACAAAAACAAACAAACAAACAAACAAAAAAAAAGAAAAAGAAAAAGAATAAAGATAGCTTACTTTTTTTTTGAAGAACATAAAGATAACTTACTAGTTACTATCAAGTATCAACTATTCAACTCCAGACAAAGATAACAACAATAATAACTTGAATTCTTCTCCATAGTTTACACTCGATAGAAGTGCTAGCAATGCCAGATGTCAATATACTATCAAGAAAAAAAATTTAAAGGTCAGCAACCATAGAAAACAACCAAGTTGATAAATTTAAAAGAAAATACAAGCCAGCAGCACATCACCAATGTCTGCTCTTGCCACTATATATAGATTCGGAGATGTAAGATTGAATTGGTTTTCAGTCCTCAAATCAAATGATTCTATGCCTAATGCCTTAGCCACGGAACTCGTCCAGTATTATATTACAAGTGCCCATAGTCTTGCCGTCAAGGAGACCTTGATTCCATAGTTTGATCATGAACAGTCTCCAGCACCTGGTAAAAACATATATGAGAATGCTATCAGGTTCAGATGATATAGGGAGTCCAAACATGCATACAAGGCACATGAAAATCCTAATGGCATCTGTTTTGTTTTAGCATGACACAAGCATTTACTGTTATAAACAAAATCACCACGAAACAGGTTAAATGGGTTCGCTGCAGAATATAAAGACAAAATGCAGAAGTGAGAAGGCCTACCAAAGCCGTGCTGGCTCTTGCACAAAATCGCGTCCGTGCTGCTTTGTAAAAGCCTTAGATGCCCAATTAATATGACTCATGAACCGAATCCTGTTATCAAAATGCATTTCAACTGGTAAGCAATGAATGATATCCAGATTGTGTTTCTTCTCTCAACTCAGTATGACCAAATACATATAGATACAAACAGACACTGTATGTTACATACATGCATGGCTCTGCAACATGCTAACAAATTCACAAACAAACGATGTGGAAAACAAAGAAACAAGATAATGAAAATATTGTTACTCTAGAAAAATATTAAGTTGTTTTACAAATGCACAGCACATAAGCTGGTGGAAGGTTTGAGCAATACTTTCGAAGTGTATAGATTGACCCTTTGAATGATGCACATGCCATGTGCAATAGTTTTTATGATTGCATAGTTTCATTGCAGTAAATTAAAGAACATGAGCAAAAGAATAATCAAGTGGCCATAAAATTCAAGATCACCTATTCCTTCTGATAAATGAATTCCAAAGATGCATCACGTGCTTCTCATCCTTGGAGACATCCGAAAAGTCAGCAAGCATCTGCAGTCAGGGCATTAAAGACAAGTAATTCCTTGACAGAGATTTGTTTCCAGAAAACTAAATGTTACTACAACACCCCAGTCATTAATTAGTATGTCCCTGTTGAAGTCAGGTTTCACACTCAACACTTTTCAATGAAGTGCCATGTTTCAATTCTACCAAAGTCAGGTTTCATGCATATAAAATTTGCCAAACTTTGTTGATTACTTATCAACTACAAGAGCCATTTTGGTCAATTTTAACATTTTATTCAAAAGCCTTTTGCCTTAAGTTTAACCAAATGCCCAAACTTGGAAAAAACTGAAAATCAACTCTCTCTTCCCTGCAGGCCCCTAAGACATAGATTCTAGACGCTCAACTGAAAGTCTTTTTCAAGTCAGCTCAAGAAGAAGAAATGGTAGAGTGCTGCTGAAGGTAATACCTATAGCCCTAAAGCATACATATGGAACACAGTAGAGCTCTCATTAGTCTACAAAATATAAAATACACTGTCTGAAAATTGTGTCATTATTTTGTGCACCCAGAAATGCAAGCCTTAACTGTTTTTTCTTTCTTTTTTTTTTTTTTAATTTTTTCTTTTTTAATTTCTCCCATAGGACTTAAATTCCCACATTAGCCAACCATGTGTCTGAGCATGAGGCTCAAGCACATTTGTGATACCATTTTGTCAGTGATTAGTCCTATAAAATCACACATTGCATGGGTCAAAGTTTCTAGTATAGCTCAACATCATTGTTTGCATCCCGGTTAATATTATCACTTTATGAAAGCAAAAGTATAATGCATGTCTAGTAAGGAAAGTATACCCTTTGATCTTCAATATCTTCAAGATCATAATCAACCTCATCCTCACTGTTTTGATCAGAAAGAACTCCCCCCAATGTCATTGGCTTCATAAACAAAAATTTAAAAACAAAATCAGATCATCTAGTTTGTGACTTGCATTTGCAACTGACTGAGGCGGAAGTGATGATTGATGGAGATAGCATAAAATTGCAGCATTACCTTACCACTTTTTGAGTGAAAGAAACTGCCTTCCTGCATGAGATTAGGGCTGAAAAGAGAGGAAATTTAGAGAGGGTAAAGGGAAGTATGCACATGACTTGCATACAAGGTTTAATCAAAATAATCACAATGATAGTCAAATTAGTAATAGAATTCATGTTTTCTAATGATCTATTAAACTCAAATAATGCCAGCTTACTGGTACAATAGTAAAAGGTACTATTGAGATTTGAGAACAGAAGAGGAAAGAATAAATATAGTTTTCCTCCATGCATAGAGGTGAATTTTGTAGTGATTCAGAATTTTTTACATAATCAAATTACTTGCAGCAGTCACCATAAATACCAGCCAGCAAGGCTGCAAGGCTTACCTAATGTACACATTGGTTTTGTGCAAATGGGACCACAATCGGGTAAAGAGTTAATACCCAAATCGATCCTTCGACTATTGCCGTTTGTTAATTTCTGTCCTTGATTTTAAAGGCTACTTATTTTGGTCATCTGATGACTATTAAAATTCTACCTAATTTAGTCCTCCATTAGAAAAACTGTCTATGAGCCGTTAAGTCCAAGGGTACTATTGTCATTTTCAATATCAAGAGGACCAAAATATTTAAAGATGACAAACCAAATTGGGTATTAACTCATTTAAATATGTATTTCTTTTTAGTTTATTGAATAAAGTAATTTACAACTCCTAGTTAGTAAAATTAACTTGTAATTATATTCTAAATTTTTATAATCATTTAAAATTTTAATCTGAGTGCTTATGTTTGTCAAATGAGTGCCCTCTCATTTAATGGTACTTATAATTTTGTTTGACCTTAATTTGATCGTAAACCATCTAACAAAAGTTACCCCAAACGAAATAGGTGTACCAGGGGCAGATCCAGAGGGGTTGGCAATGGGGGCAATTCCCCCCTCCCCTCACCCCACCCCCATTATATATATATATATATATATATATATATATATGTTCGTGTGTGTATAGTAAATGTTTTAATAGAATTAGATAATATATTATTATATATTAATGATAATGAAGGATGTGGTGGCTTAGTTGGGTTTAAACATCTTTTTATTTTAAGAGGTCCAGGGAGTAGGGATCGAAACTCACCAACTAAGTTCTTTCGCCCCACTAAACTTTTTTTCTAGGCCCTGCCCCTAAGTTGTACTATACTTTTCAAAATTATATTATGTATGAACTTTCTAACATGGCAATCAATCATTGGTCATTAGGGTGGTGGTGTTGGTTTTTTTTTTTTATTTTATTTTATTTTTTTATTTCCTTTAGTCAAAGTATATACTCATTGATGGACTCCACTGCATTTTTCCTAATGAAATTTAGGCAACTTATAACTAATGATACAAATACAACTATACAATTTTTTTTTTTAGCAATCTACATCTATATCTATATATATATCTATATAATAATAGAAGTGTTGCTAAAGAATTTTTTCCCCTCATTTATGTATAAATATAATGTATTATACACTATATTTTCTCAATAAATGGGATCAATATTAATTTTTGCTAATAAAAGACATTTTTCAATTTCTTTAAAATGATAATAAATATATAGATTTTGTTTATCAATAAATATATAATGCACTAATAGAAATTTGTGCCCGGATATCGCATCGCATGTATGTGAATGACAAAATACTCCGGGCATAAGTTTTAAATGGTAATCACTTTTTTGTTAAACATGTCTATATTTGAAAAATATATGTACAAAAAATACATTTTTACTACTACATGTTCCAAAATGTTTAGGAATTCAAATATATTGTTGTTGTGTATAAAGTGTATTATAATATTTTCTATTTAAATAATAAATTTACTAATTTTGATTTATTTAAAATTGTTTTAATTTGTTTAAACTTTTTTCATGCATCACACGAGTAAATTACTAATTTTACAAACAATGTTTGAAATGTGTAAATACTACTACAACTACTACAACAATGATATCTGTAAGAAGTTTGGCTTCGCATCACAGAATCACGGGGTCTATGGCTAATGGAAGAGGAATATGTTGGTCACCCAATGGTGAAGGCAGAGAAGAACGAGAGAGCAGAAGAGAAGCTGGAGGAAGAAAACTTCCTTTTGATTTTATTCAAATTCCAGCTTACTTGTTGTGTAAAGCTTCCCTATATAAAGGGATTACAGCTTGTGTTCCATAAGGAAATAGAGATTATTGCTACTAACACTATATTCTAAAATATGCTTACTTAAAGTAAAAAGAGCAACTACTAATAAAACAGGAAATAAGATAACTAAATTGATTCCAAATCAATTTGAGTCCTAAATTGATTTGGCAATTTTAGCAGATTGGGCAACATTTGAGGTTGGCATTTGTATCTTTGACCCAAAAATGTATCATCACCCCCTTCTTGGAGATCAAGCTTGTCCTCAAGCTTGAAGGATGGAAAGCAAGTAATAGCATTTAGGTTGAATGAATTCAGGTGATTTCTCCGCATGCATTCAAGCGGAATTCAGGGAATTCCTTTGTGGATGCATACCAAGCAGGCGGTTCTTCGCCCTCCTCTAATGTCCACAACATGAAAAGGCGGTGGCATTTACGTCTCGGGGGAAAAAAAATGTTCCTCAGAATTATAACATAACTTTTTGGAGTCCCTCTTAGCCTTTTCTGCTGGGCATAAGAATTTTAACTAAGGTTGGGGTGAGTTGGTGTGGTTCGTTGGTTGTTGTGGGGGTAGGTAGTGAGACCAGGCAGAGGGAAGGTGTGAATCAGGGGGTGGGTAGTTGTGTGTCGTTTCGGTGGGCAAAAGGCCTAAGATGTGGCATTTCCGCTAGAAGTCATCGGTTGTATTAATGGCTTTGTTTAGAGAACTAGGCTTGGTCCTTTCCACATCAATCCAAAGTACCTCGTCCAGACCACCGGTAAAAAGATCAACACGGCTGGGAGTATTGTGCCTGCCCATGCAAGGTGAGCCCAAAAATCATTGACATAATCATTGTTAGAAACTAGGATTGGGTTAGGGTCACTGAATTGGGCTATAATGCCCATGGGCCAAACCACACTAAAAGATTTAATCCAACCAATTAGCTAGTCTCACCCATGGCCTTATAAACTCATATATTCCCTCTTATTTTATCAATTTTTGACTCTTAACACTCCCCCACAAGTGGACAATCGGGCCATTGACCACTTAAAATTGGGCCGGACCTTCCCCTTAAGCGAAAGCTCGTGGACTGAACAAGCGAGATTACAAAAACTAGCTTGGACGCCACCAATACCCATAACCGGGTGACACAAAGTGGACCGAGCAGACTCCGATACCATGTTAGAAACTAAGATTGGCATGCACATGTGTCTCCCTGTCTTAAAGAGTTGCTTCAATTCTCCCAACAAACTAATGCTTCGGGGTGGGCCAAAACTCAAACAACATTCCTCCTTAAACGTTGCCCAAGAAGCGAAAGGGGACACCGTTGTTTCGGAGTGGTACCAAAGTTGGGCTTCACCAATCATGTGGTATGCAACTAGAAGAACTTGATCGAGGTTCGGGGTGTCGGCGTGCCGAAAAGAAGACTCACAACGAAGCAGCCAGACCATAGGGCATTCCTCACCCAAAAACAAAGGAAATTCAACCTTGGGGCATTTGTGAAAATGTCGTGAGTGATCCACATTCGCTGTATTGGAAACACCCTCGGTGTGAACAACAACCTCCGATTTTTCCTCTTGAACACGTTGTTTCCCTTGATTGGTGAGTATATGTTTCACTAGTCTCTCTAGGTTGGCAAGGGAAGTTGCATGGTTGTGGGAGGTTGCGGATAAAGAAGCGATCCTTGCACACAAGTTTTCAATTATGTCGTGTTGCAACTCCAAGGCTTTGAAAGATTTTTGCAAGGCTTTGATAACGGGTTCATTGTTCAAATTAGTAACCATGACACCAACAACGGGAACCATATGATATGTGTCAGAAGTTTGGCTTTGCATCATGGGTCTATGGTTAACAGAAGAGGAAGATGTTGGTCGCCCTATGGTGAAGGGAGAGAAGAACAAGAGAGCATAAGCTGGAGGAAGAAAACTCCCTTTTGATTTTATTCAAATTCCAGCATAACAACTTGTGTTCTATAAGGAAACAGAGATTATTGCTACTAATACTATATTCTAAAACATGCATACTTAAAGTAAAAAAAGAGCAACTACTAATAAAATAGGAAATAAGATAACTAAATTGATTCCAAATCAATTTGAGCAGATTGGGCCGCATTTGAGGTTAGGATATGTATCTTTGACCCAAGAATGTATCATACTAGTGTGTGTGTATAACTAAAGTTTTTATTTTCTAGATTCTATACCCTACTTTAGTATAATTTTAACCAACTTTCACTTTAAATCAAAAGTAACTCAACTTCTTTGAAAGTTAAAAATTAATTGTCACATTAAAAAGTTCACACATAGTCTAATTTCAAAAGGTACAGTACAATTATTTTATTTGGGGTAGCTTTTGTTGAACAGTTTATGGTTAAATTAGGCTAAACAAAATTATTAATATCTTTCAGTCAAAAGGCACTCATTTGACAAACATAAACACTCAGCAATTTAAGCAGCAATAAAAACATAAAATAAGTTACAAATTAATTGTACTTGAGAGTCATAAATTTTAAAAACTACTTATTTGGTCCTCTAAATATTGAAATGACAATAATACCCTTGGACTTAATAGCTCATAGATGGTTTTTCTAATGGAGGACTAAATTAGGTAGAAATTTAATAGTTAGAGGACCAAAATAAGTAGTGTTTAAAATCAAAGACAGAAATAACAAACATCAATAGTTGAAGGACCAATTTGAGTATTAACTCATAGGGTAAATGACCAATATGCACAGACTTTCCATTTAGTTCAAGTGCTCTATTATGTTATGATAATGTCAATGACTCAATGAAATGTTAGCAAACCATTTCACTGATTTTATTGCTACTAAGTGTGTTAAGCAATTCAATAATATAATTCTCTCCAGACAAGTGAAATTTTACCAGTTGCATGTAAGTTATTAAAAGAAAGAATCAATAACCATACTTCATTGAGTCATCAGCAACTGATTCCACCTTCCTTGTTTGTGCATGTTGAATCTTTGCAGGAGGTGGAAACTGCAGCTCAGGTGCTGATTCCACAGAATCAGGATAATCATTTAAATCTTGACCTGCAGCACAAAGTATTGTTGCATTAGGACTGGATGCATCTGTATGGAGTGTACAGAGAAAAGTCAGAAAACTAAGGTGGCGTGGGGTATAAAGAATGGCAGTGGGCCTAAACCAATATGAAATATGTGAGAAAAGCGCATGAAATGTTGAGTGTTTTTATCAAAATATGTTATTCAAGTAAAAAGAGAAACCAATATGAAATATGTGAGAAAAGCACATAAAATGTTGAGTGTTTTTATCAAAATATGTGATTCAAGTAAAAAGAATTTCTCTTTTTTCATCAGGTCATGTCATATTGCAAAATGTTTCGGTCCCTTAACTATAAGTGACATGTTAACTTTTGGTCTTCAACTTTAAATTATTCCACTTTTTTTTTTTGAAAAATAAAAAATAAAAATAAAAAATTATTCCACTTTTAGTTCTCAAGTTTAAGCACATTCCACTTCTAGTCCAAAATGCCTTTGTAAAAATTTCACCAAACTTCATCTTACTGCATTTAATGACATTTTTGACTAAAATGAAACATTTTTAAAGTCAAGAACTAAAAGTGGAATAAATCGATGATCAAAAGTATAATTGTGACAATAGTCAAGTGACCAAAAGTGGAATAAACTCCTTTGTGGTATATCTACTCATTACTACTAATTCTCTTTAAAATATTAGCATGACAGTATAACCAATTCTTTGTAAGAAAAGCTTTGAATTTTTGACCAACAATACCACAATAAGCATTATCATGTCGAAGCCTTTCAGGAGAAGGAAGACAGCTTCTAGGTACAGACTGCACACAATCAGAACCCACAGGTTTATCTGTACAATCTGCAGCAGATAAACATCGAGCTATTAGAGCATCCCAAGTAGTAATAGATATTTGTGGGTCCAACCTCTTCCACATCAACATTCAATATCCCATCCATCTCCAATATCCCCTCCCCAATAGAAATATCTTTCAACCAAATATTTTTAGGCCCACCAGCATTTCAACGTACTATATAACCTTATTTGAATTTAAATAATATTTCAAATTAAATATATTATAATTTATAATTTAATTACAATTATTTTACAGGTAATTTATAATATTATAATTTATATTATATAAAACAAATATTAAATTCAAAAAAAAATTGTTTGTAGAAGTGGTGGACTTCTATCATTTCAACTTGCACCCAACAGGCACATGCTATGCACACCACCACAAGGCACAAGCGTGCTCTTCAGTCTCTCCAATGTCAAGCCTTGTTGTGTGGATACTAACTATGGTAGGAATAATGGAATATCAAATTGTGTTTTTATCTCAGCACAAAAAAACATGAAAATGAGAAAACAATTCAGACCGACTTTTCATGTAATATAAACAAGTCATATGAGAATAATCGTCAACAAAAGTGAAAAAATACTGAACCCCAGACTTGGACATGGTATTTTACACCAATCATCCTATGTTGACACCCCATCTAAAATGGGGTTGCTGAGAGGAAAAATAGACATTTATTAGAAACTACCCGAGCTCTCATGTTCCAAATGCAGGTTCCTAAGCACTTCTAGGTTGATGCAGTTTCTACTGCTTGTTTCTTGATCAATCGTATGCCATCTTCGGTGTTACATGGAAAATCACCTTATCACTGTCTGTTCTCACAAAAGTTTGTGTTTCCTATTCCATCGAAAACATTTGGGCATACTTGTTTTGTGAGGGATGTCCGGCCTCATATTACAAAGTTAGACCCAAAATCACTAAAGTGCATTTTTGGGATACTCACGTGTCAAAAAGGAGTATAGGTGTAACTAGCTTGGTTGGCGTGAGTGGTCGTGCACTCTTGCCCCTTAAGAGAGGTTGGGAGTTCGAACCCCCTCTTGTAGGGAAAAACCAATCTGACCAGGACTTTGCCCCTTAAAAAAGAGTATAGGTGTTATTGTCTAACTACAGAAGATATTTGGTGTCTATTGATGTAACTTTTCCTGGGGATGTTTCTTTCTCATCTCCATCACCTTCTCATAATTAGGAGGTCGATGATGTTCTCATCTATACAGTTACCACTACTTCCACTTTCCGTACCTAATTAGGAGGTCGAAGATGAGACCTAATTAGGAGGTCGATGATGTTCTCATCTATACAGTTACCACTACTTTCACTTTCCGTACCTACTACACGGCCTCACTCAAGTGTATTCCCATAACCAACAGTATGTTCCTCCAGAAATAGTTACCCTCAACAAGGAAACTTCTTTGGCTCCTGTTCCTAACACAACGCCTGTCTCATTTCCTGAGCCGGCTTCTTCGTCGAAAGATCCAGATGACTTGCCATTAGCCCTCCGTAAAGGTAAAAGATCATGTACTTATCATGTTTCGTCTTTTGTCTCTTGTACTCATTTACCTCATATTTCATGCTCTTTTCTTATTTCTCTTGACTCCATAACTCCTGAAACTGTCAAACAAGCCTTAACCCACCCTGGTTGGCATAACACTATGATTGAGGAGATGAATGCTTTAGATTTCAATGGTACGTGGAACTTAGTAGATTTATGGGAAGAAGGCGATTGGATGTGTTATGGAATATATATCAATATATAGAATTTCTATAGATTAGGCAGTCATAGGGTTTTAGGCTTATGGAAACTTGTTTCCTTGTTCGGACTAACTTGTATAAATAGGGTTGGGTTGTGTATTCTCCTGTAGTGGAAAGTACAGCTTTCGTAACATGGTATCTAAGCCTGTACGATAAAGGATTTTTTTTCGCGCCGCTATCATCACCACCCATCTGGGAAGGCTCGTCGGCGTCCAGCGCCAATCTTCCCAGTGCGTGGGTCTCACAGGCCGCCATCAACCGCCACTACCTTCGTCACGCACCGGCGCGTGTGGCGTCTCCGACTACCGGAAAGTTTCCCGGTTGACACCTCCAGGGTCGCCTGAGTCCAGTAGTCTCGAATCTGGACTTGGTTTGGATCAATTGTTTCGGCTCAACGGTCAGCTTGTATTGGACACCTTCAAGTTCCTATTTTGTGTGCTTTGTGATCTATTTTTTGTTTGGGTATGACTGAATATCAATCTGATATATTTGCTCAATCGGTCCTAATCTCTGCTGATGAGTTTGCTGAGTTTTCTCGGTACCAAGCCTCTTTAAAGCATTCATCATCTTCGATCACTGCTATTGCTAACTCCGGTAACACAACTTCTTGCCTTCTATTGTCCTCTTCCAAATGGATCATCATAGACTCAGAAGCCACAAATTATATGACAGGTAACTCTAGTCTATTTTCCACATTTTCTCCCCATACGCATAGTCCTCCTGTTATCTTAGCGGATGGATCTACCTCCAGTGTACTTGGGCCTGGTACCATTTTGCATGTCCCCTCGCTCCCATTGTCATCTGTCTTGAGCCTGCCTAACTTCTGGTTCAATTTAATTTCGGTCAGCCAACTTACTCGTGTTTTAAATTGTTATGTTACGTTCTTTCCTGGCCATTGTCTGTGATCTTACGACAAAGAGGGTTATTGGGAAGGGGCACACGTCTGGGAGTCTCTATATTCTTGACACCACGAGGCTGGAGTCTATGGCTTGTTCAAGTGTTGTCACCCCGTTTGATGCTTATTGTCGTTTAGGTCATCCTTCCCTTCCAAACTTATGGAGTTTATTATTCCGACACTTTTTCTCCTGTGGCTAAGCTTACTTCTGTCAGGTTACTCATTTCTATGGTTGTCATCCATGATTGGCCTCTACATCAGCTTGATATCAAGAATGCATTTTTGCATGGGGATCTTCACAAAGAAGTGTACATGGAGCAATCTCTTGGGTTTGTTGCTAGGGGGAGTCGGGGAAAGTATGCCGACTTCGTCGATCATTATATGGGTTGAAACAAAGCCCCATGTGCTTAGTTTGGAAAATTAAGTCAAGTTGTTGTCTTGTTGAGAGCTTTGGGATGGTGAAAGGAAAATTAGATCACTCCACATTTTACTAGGAGGAGTGACACGGAAGGGATCTCATCTCTCAAAACATTTCTTCATAGTCAGTTTCATTTGGGGCCGCTTAACTACTTCCTGGGTATTGAAGTTATAAGGAGTAAAACAGGTATATTACTTTCTCAACGAAAATATGTACTTGACTTACTATCTGAAACAAGAAGATTGGGTACTAAATTGTGCAATACTCCCATGATACCGAACATACAACTATCAAAGGAGGGGGAATTGTTTAAAGATCATGAGAGGTACAGGAGATTAGTTGGGAAGCTGAACTACTTAACAGTGACTCGTCCAGATATTGCATACTCTGTTAGTGTGGTGAATCAGTATATGGCATCCCCAACTGTTGACCACTGGGCAGCTGTAGAGCACATCTTGAGTTACTTGAAGGGAGCCCCGAGACATGGAATTTTGTATAAGAATCATAGTCATACTAGAATTGAGTGGTTCACTGATGCTGATTGGGCAGGATCAAAAGAGGATCGAAGATTAACAACTGGCTATTGTGTTTTCTTTGGAGGTAATCTAGTTTTGCGGAAGAGCAAAAAGCAGAATGTGGTTTCTCGTTCAAGTGCAGAATCTGAATATAGAGCAATGTCACAATCAGCATGTGAAGTGATGTGGATAAACAACCTCCTGAATGAATCGGGTTTCAAAGCTCCAATCCCTGCAAAACTATGGTGTGATAATAAAGTTGCTCTTCATATTGCATCCAACCCGGTATTCCATGAACGAACCAAGCACATAGAGATCGACTGTCACTTCGTTCATGAAAAGATACAGCAAGGTTTAATATCCACCAGATTTGTGAAGACTAGAGAACAAGTAGGGGACCTATTCACAAAGGCCTTTAATGGCACTCGAGTTAGTTATTTGTGTAACAAGTTGGGCATGATTAATATCTATGCTCCGACATGAAGGGGACTGTTAGACATTATACATGGTAGGAGGCATATATTTAGTCATTAGTATAGCATGATCTTAGGGATTGATGAGCATCATCTTACTTAGGGATTGATTACTTTGACACATTTTCTCATTTTGCGAAATTGACCTCTATCAGGTTACTCATTTCTATGGTTGTTGCGTCTGATTGGCCCTTACATCAACTAGACATTAAGAATGCTTTTCTACACGGTGATCTTCAAGAGGAGGTTTACATGGAGCAACTACCTAGTTAGGGGTTTGTTTTGATACCATGTAATGAAGAAAGGAATTTGTATTTCACACTTTTCTAAGACAAAGGAATACACATATATATACAACAAAATTGATACTAACTATGGTAGGGTTTGGATATCAATCCCTAAGATCATGCTCATCAATCCATAAGACCATGCTATACTAATTAATAAATATATGCCTACCATGCATAATGTCTAACACAGTGTACTCACATATCCAAGATTTTTGCTCCCCAATGGTTACTTGTCAGATATTAACTGGTTTGGCAAAGCCAAATATCTCCATTGGGGATGCTCTTAGAACTGGATGCAACTCTTTAGAAGTCAATAAAGTCATACTAGTAACTACTGAGCATTGGTTTTATCAACTGTACCGAAATAAGCATTACCATCTTGAGGTGTTGTGGGTGGTGCATCAGTGCTCCCAGGGAATGACTGTAGGCAACCGGGATCTGAGTGTGTAAGCGAATGGCCTATAGAAGAGAAACATTGGAGGAATTAGAGCAGAGTATCACATTTCACAATCAGGTACCTCTTCTAGTTATTAATAATTCATAAGAAAATAAAAGCATAGGTAAGCCGTAAACAACCCCCCTCCCCCCCAATATATTTTGGAACATATACAAATGATGAGTGTTATGGATTTTAATACACTAAGCAGGATTTTTACCATCTGTCTTGCACTGACGCTCACTGACTTTTAAATCCAAGACAGGCCTATGTGTTTTCGTTGCATTTCGAACCACAGTCTGTGACTTTCTGCGCCTAAGTGACTTTGCACTGTGAATGAAGTAAGTTGACTCTTATGTTGATTTATTTCATAGAAATCACAATGTTACAACAAGACAACATTATTTATGATCAGTACAGACTGAAGTGTAGAATAGTTAGTACCAGAATAAGAATGCTTGATTCTGAGGGTCAACACCATGACCAATAATCTGAGAACATAACATCAGCAAAGAAATTTAGTTACAAAAGCAATAAATTCATTTGCCACAATATATCACTTGCATAACTTGGTATTGATTGGTTGGAGGATTGGAAGGAAAGAAGAAGAAAAGAGGGATTTACAATAATGTGAATGAATATATTAAAACAATAAAAATTAAAAAAAAAAAAACAAAAAAACAAAAAAAAAACAAAAAACAAAACAAAACAAAAACAAAATCAAAACAAAAAAGAGGTTAAAGGGCATGGAAGGAAGACCCTTAGTCTCCTTTAATTCAAACATATAGAGTCCATAGTCAGATCATTTACAATTCCGTATAAGAACAAAGAGGAAAATGGGTTTTGACTCTCTTCAATCACCCGGTACAAAATGCACACCCTCCCATGTCCCCCAACTGGAAATCACTTAAAACAAAAATTGGTAGATTAGCAAACTGGCTGGATAGATAAAAGCAAATTAACTTTGTTACTCAAAACCTCTTGTTTTATGTCAAATGTTTACCACAGCCATAAAGGAATAGCTAAATAAAGATCTTCAACAAAATATGTTGATTAACTGTATTTGTGACAAATTTGCAGTAATTTCCATCTTACATCACAAAAATATGTGTCAGACCTCATAGTGGAATTCAAAGATGTAATTTCAGATGGGTATAAATGCAGCCTACAATTTGACACAAAGCTTTGCAAGTAAAATAATACAAAACATTTATTAATCCATTTTACAGGGTTGGGGATGAAGAAAAGAAATAAACTTTACTCTAATCCCACCTTAGGGCTCCATGTGTCGGATTTGGGAGATACATTTACAGATTGGCACTCTTTAGTCACCTGGAATACATTTGGCGTTAAAGTTTACAGATCTAATAATTCAACAAAATTACAGCTCACTGAAGTTTACCAAGAACTCAAAATTGAACATGTCGTGAGATGCAGTTAAGTGACATTCCAGTCCCTAAACAAAAATTTAAAAGAAAAAGAAAATCTTGTAAGAGGCTGCAACTCTAGTTCAGCTAGGTTCAATTTCCTCTGACAAAAAATTAGCATGAAGCAGAATGTTAGTTTGTTACCTTAAAGTTAACACATTTCACAAAGCAGAGGGGACATGCGAAATCCTCCGTTACTGCAAGATGAACAATCAACCAAATGGTTAAAGTATAGAAGATTAGTACTAAATCACATCCTAGGCATTAGGCCTAGGTCAAATTGTCCAAATCCCACTTCCCCATCCCCAGAGACAGTGGCCTTCAGTCCCATTTGCAGAAAATTTTTTGAAGTTCAGATGTATGATCTACTGACACTTATTTCAATTATACTTCAGGTTGGAATAATTTTTTTCCTTTTTTTTTGGGTTAGCACAAAGGTATCCCTCCAGCCGGCAGCCAGAAGACTAACCCTCGTCCCAATTGTCAGCACACTAAGTGGTAGGAGACTGGCTGGTTTGTTCCATTCACATGGGTGGGGGATCGAACCCCCAACCTCATGCTTAAGGGACGAGGTGCTGAACCACCACGCCAACCATGTTGGTTTCAGGTTGGAATAATTACTTACCACTTTAGGGTTATTTCTACTGTTTCTGGTATTTTGGTAATTTTATCCTCAGGCTGCTCACCACTGTTAATTCTAGAGTAATACTCACTCCACTGTAATTTATATGGCATACTAGCCTACTACTATAAGTATTAAGACATTCAAAACTTTATTCTCAGAATAGGAGCTCAAGAGATACTCTGCATACTAAACTTAGGTCAGTGAAGTTAACATTGAATAAAGATTAGACTAGCTAAACAAATAATTACTATTAAAAAACGTGAAACAATTGACATGGCCTTTTATTGTCAGGAATAATATTACCTTCAGTTGTTAATAACTTCTTGTCACGCTGTGTATAGTTGAAGATAACATTCCCACTCCTTAACCTAGAAAATGGAACCATTAAAGGTAGAGAAGTAAATGGAAAAAAAAAAAAAAAAAATACATTACACTGTTTAAGTGTTTAATGAGCAAAGGAGAAGTAGTTAAACCAAATTATGCATTCTTCAATGGAAAAATAAGAAGACTAAAAGAAAGGAGTCACACTAGAGACAAAGTAAAATATTCAGTATATGGAACTAATGGAAGCAACAGCAGGTTGAGAAAGAAAAACTCTCATCCTAAGAGTAAACCAAGCATCAATGGTTGACCACTTCCAAAGAAAAGTAATTAACAATTATGATAGGCATTAGACAATGAGAAATAATATAAATGTAAACAAGAAAATTTGAAAGAGGGGAAACTCACCGAATTAGATTTGGGCAACCGCTAGGAATTGCATGTTCTGCATATGAATCATAAACGTTTCTTTCTGTCACACCAATTTCCCACGCAGAAACCCCCACCTGAAGGCGCTTGATCAGTGTATCCTTTGCAACCAAAAATTTGAGTCATCGATCAAAATTTAGGGAAAAAAAGTATAGGAATCCCTACAGAAATGGACAGATGATAGAGAGAAGAAGAAGTACCGAAGCTCCAGGAGTAGGCGTGAGCCCGAACGAAGGAATTCCAGCTTCCGAACGGCTTGACTGAAACGAATATATATAAATTTGTGAGCTCCAGTCAAATTTTAACAATAATGTCAGACTAATCTGGAATTGAACAATAATCTGATCTCATATGGAGAGCTAAATGTATTGTAACAATCACATAAAGGGCTGGAATACGAAACCTTATTTAAAGGAAGTTGAATTCATCTGGCTCGAACAATTGATACAATCTGTTATAATAACGATTAGATGAAATTAAAATACCTTCAAATAATAGGGATCCAGATCGACAGCTAAAAGCATATCCGCAGTCTCGCCTAAACTCCAGCTCGCACTGTCGGTCCATGTCCAAGAAAGATAATCAATCGGCACCTTTCCAACCAAGCAATCGCCTTCAACATTTGCTATCACCACAACCAAAGTTACATCAGGACAACACGCTTCAACGTTTAAGCGTTACGAAGCAGACCTGGCGACGAACTTACAGGGAAATGACGATAAATCCATACAATCTGGGGTGAGTTTTGCTGCAAGGAGCCATAGAAATTATTGCTGGAATTCAAGGGGGTAAGATGCCGATTCAGCAAAGTTGATGTAGGAAAATGCATGCATACCTGAGCTGATGAACATAACGGAAAGAGAGGCGGTGTCCAGTTCTGATAGCTTCTCCATTTTAGGCAGCATGAAGCTTGCTTGGACATGATTCCCTCTTGTTGTATCAGAGTACAGAATCCGTGCTCGTCCAAAACGATACACACTCTGCGTCAAAATCTCACTGAGATGAACACTATAATCCTGGGAGATTTCCACTACACTTGCTAAGGATCAACAATATTATGGTTTGTTTAGTAATGGCAGAAATTCTCTTCTTCTTTTTTTTAATTATGAAAATTAAATTTAAAATATGTTTATTTTTATACGGAGTATTTAAAAAATAAAATCAAAAATAAAGAAGGGCACTGTTTGGTAACATAATTAGTTTATTAATCAATTTTAACTTATAACTTGATTAAACAATTAATATAAGTGTTTGATTAATTAGTTCTTTGTAACATTTTATTGTTTCAAAACATTAAAATTCAACACCTTTTTAAGAATGTCATTTTGCATATAATCAACTATCAATTAACCGCTAATTTACCAAACATTTTTCTACAATCAACTAATGTTTTCGAATAGTCAGACACATTAACCCAATTAACTAATAGCTACCGGCTAACAACTATTTACCAAACACCTCCAATAAAAAATTAGATGAATGAAACCACATAATTGAAATAAGCCTAAATTATTTATTCTTTTAAATAGTAGTATATTTAGTTATTTACATAATTACATGTAGTGATAATCCGTATCACTGTCTAATTTGGAACGCAATGACACTTAGTTGTTCAATTAATGATTATTGACATGTAGTAATGCTTAAATAGGTTGAGAAAGTAGTTATGAACAGATACTGCATTGTAATAGAGTTAGTAGTATTCGAAAATAAAAAGACAAGGAATTGAGTATCACTAGCGGCATTGTGGGAGCAACTTCTTGTGCACAGTAAGCAAAGGTCTAGCTAGTTAAGAAATAATTGTGATAAATAGTTTGGTAATCACAAAATTTTCAAGTTTAATTCACCCTTATGTTGTCTATTGATCTTCGTGATTTGAGTCATATAACTATGGATAATATACTTCACTCGGAGCACATTTCTCCACTTAATTTGAGTCGATTAACTTTGAACAACTTAAGGTCATAAGATAGTGTTTCATCCAAAATACGCTTTCGAGTAATGAATCAAAATTAGTGTATTTATAAGTAACCGTTGCGAGCAAATTTCTCTATACAAATTAAATTTATTATACTTATAATCATATGAGGTTTCTCATAAATTAGATTAGAATAGCGGCAATACATAATAATCTGAATGAGTTCAAATAAAAGTTACCTCAGTAGTTGCCTTGTCGGTAACTTCTTTGGCCAAGAGCACGCAAACGGGGAACACGCCTTCATTTATCACTTTAGTATTAAAAGACACCGGTAATACTACTTTCATTTGCAATCTGTATATTAAATATTTACAATTTTGTTATTATAAACACTGATATAATAATATTTATACACAACTATGAAGGATAATACTTTTTGAATAATACTAACTATGTAGCACCCGTTAAATGAAAGATAATACTTATAGCAATCAATTAAAAAAATACAACATAATACAATTTTCAAATATTTTTATAATATTACCTCCCCTTAAACCTTTCTTGTTGTTTATAACTCAAACACCTGTGGAGAAACAACGGTTGCTGCAAAGAAAAGATGTGAAGTTAGGCTAATCACAAATGCATAGTTGATCACATTGAGATGCATCTTAAGTGATATTTCGTTTTTTTTTTTAAGTGAGGAAAACCATATTTCATATTCAATTAGTCAATTACTATGCAATAATTATGTGCAAACTGAAATAATATTAGCAATAATCAAATTCATAATATTGAAATACGATAATAATATTTCATCCACTTAATTACTCCTTTCAATACTCTATAGTGATACAATTGCACTAGTAACATGTAGCTTCCAACAACCAAAATAAATATAAAATTTTACGAAGTTGTGTTTACTTTACAAGTTGTACTATCACTTTATAAACTCTTAATAAAGTGCAATGTACAACTTTATAAAACACACAACACTATCAAATTTCTCTAAATGCACAAACATCGTGTATATCTTTTAATTAATTAAAAGTAAACGAGTTTTTAAAATCCCACATTAAATGTGATAACAATTAAATGGAGCACAATAAATAAAGATGTCAAATAAAAAATCAGAAATGAAATAAACTCAATATATAACTACATAAATAATAATGTAATTATAGAATATGAAATTACTCCCATAGAAGCACGATAATCGATAAGGTTGTATATTTCAACAGGTTCGCAGAACGCATCGTCGAGGCCTTCTATGGTTGCAATTTCCTCTTCACACGATGGCATATTATCTGCATGTGTAAGTCCACATAAGCATTAATACTAAATTCAAATGAATGAAAATGCAATAATACCTTTGAGAGATAAAGTTGCTCTCAATGAGAATATGAAAACTTGTAACATAATATTTTAAAGTATTGAAAAATTGTAACATAATATTTTAAAGTTTATAATAATAATTGAAAAATGTGTTCAATCTCAACTAAAAGGTTAAGATACGGTTGCAATTACACCAAATTATTGACAAGATGGAAAATGGTTGATATGATTTGAAATAATTTCATATTTGAGTGAATTGTATGATTGGTCCATTAACTATTGATATTTATAAGTGAATTAATTACCCGAATGGTCCATTGATTATTAGTATTTATCAATTTTTTTTATCATTCACTTTTAAATTAAATCACAAATGGTCAATTATCTATTGACTTTTACTAGTTTTCATCATCGACTTTCAATTTGACCATAAATGGTCCATTGACTATTTATTTTGTTTCAAATTTGGTCATCTAGTTAAATATCTATTTAGTAAACATTAAATTTAAATCGTAATAATGTAAAATTTTGGTTCTTCACATTTCGACTAATAATTAACCCAATGTATTAAGTTTATGAATCCAATTTGTCCATATCAATAACAAGCCAGTTTTTGTAGTATTACTCTTAAATATAATGTTTACTACCCAAATATTTAACTGGATAACCAAATTTGAAACAAAATCAATAGTCAATGAATCATTTATGGTCCAATTGAAAGTCGATGATGAAATTTGGTAAATGTGTATCGGCAATGGACCATCTATGGTCCAATTGAAAGTCAAATATAAAAATTGATAAATGTCAATAGTCAATCACCATGATTGGAATTAACTCTTTACCAAATTGCATCTCCGACTTTCAATAATTGGATCATAAATTGGACATGTCCATTAAATTTTGACATTTACTAATTTTCATCATCAACTTTCAATTTGAACATAAATGATTCATTGATTGTTGATTTTCTTCCAAATTTGGTCTTCCGTTTAAATATCAATTTAGTAAATATTAAATTTAAGAGTAATAATATAAAAAGTTGATTCTTCATATTCACACTAATGATGAATCCCAATGTACTAAGTTTATAGACTCAATTGATAAAATGTCAATAGTCAATGAAACATTTATGATCCAATTGAAAGTTTATGATAAAAATTGATAAATGTAAATAATCAAATGATCATTCATAGAATTAAAATTTTCAAATTTAGTCATACAACTATCACTTATTTTCAATTGTAGCCATTGACTTTTAAATCTATCAAATTTAATAAATTTGTTTGAAGTGTTAAATTGTTTCCAATTGTAATTTGATGTTAGCTTTTATCTGTGTAAATCATTAACATAAGTTGTAAAATTGAAAAGTCATAATCATTTCTTCAATTATTTATCATACTAAAAAAAAAACAAAAAAAAAAAAAACAAAAACCCTAATTTTCGGTATTCTAGCAACTATAGTTTCACATCAATTAGACAAATTTATCATGGATTAAAATTGTAAATGATTCCGCACTCCTTTATTAAATATAATAATTTTAACAATCAATGACTAAAATTAAAAATGAGTGATAATGGAGGATTAAATCAAGAATTAAATCTTCCAAGTTCAACACAAAGTTAATTCCAACCACACAACACATGACACCAACGGGCAAATGAAACCAAAAGTTCAAGAAATGAAATTGAAAAATAAAATAACGAGAAGAATTAAAATTGAGTACCTGAACTTCAAAGCCTTAGATTTGTCTTCCACCTAAATTCTCAGTCGAATAAGATGTTGAGATTTCAGAGATATGACAAACTTATATAGATTTTGAAGAGTACCAAAATGGGAAAACACCAACCTTTTAATGCTCTCTACTCTATAGTAGTATTTTTTTCTTTCTGGTACATCTTAATAAAGATAAACGGAATGAATTACTAAATCAATTACGGAGCATGTCCTTAATTAATAAGGAAAAACCATTAACTTACCATCAATCGTAAAATAACGTATGATAATATTTCTATGGGCATATCATCATTATCCAAGAAAAATGTGAAACAAGTACCAAATAGGTAGAGTTTTTGAAACGGACTTTTCTGGTGTGCTAATCCGCATTTTTAATAGGGTAGGTTCGTATTTTATGGCTAGTATTCCGGTGAACTTTTTAGCCCGCCAGCCAAAATGTGGGGCTTTGGCATGGGCCCACCAAACTCGCCTAGTATGTATACAATATATATTATTAGTATTAGTTTATATACCTCATTTTATATAATTAATAATATATAAATATATGTTTATTTATTTATTTATATTGATAAAATGTATTAGTAAGTAGTACATTGTATAAATTATTTGTTACTGCCTTATACATTCGCATATTATGTATTTGATTATTTATTATGACGGGTCGGGTCTTGCATTAATTTGTCGAACCCTGACCCATCCATACTACTTTCTCGACATACTAAAGAACAAAGAGTCAGTATCGCTTCCACTGAGACCCGAACCCACCCCTTCCATATGGATCGTTACGGTTACGATTCAGAACCGAAAAAATAAAATAAAATAATTGTTGAATTTAAACTATTTTTAAATAAGAAATAAAATTATAAAAATAAATAAATAAATAAATAAATTTTGATTGGCGGTTCAAAATCGAAATTAGAACCGAACCGTACCGATTTATCAAAATAAGTGTTTGATCATTTTCACTATATATAACTGTGGTTCAGTTCCGGTTCACGGTTCAACAATTATTTAATTTTATTTTTTCGATTATGAATCGTAACCAAAACCGTCCATACTATTTTGGTATGAGTGTTTAGTTAAGTTCGAACCGAATCGTGATCATTCATACACATAAGTAATAATTTGTTGAAGAAGGAAAATAAATGAAATAATTATTTTTAAGAGTAAAAGTGTCAATTTAATATTTCAATAACACAGGGAAAAAGTGTTATATACACATAACATAGAGAGAAAAAGTGCCATCTTTTCCAAAAAAAGAAAAAAAAAAGTGCCATATTTGACACTTTCTCCAAAATTTTATTGTATTGTATGAAAACATTTGAAGTGAACACGGCTTACGTTAGTGATTTTTAATTGGAACATGATACGGAGTATTAAATGTTCGCAAATTATATCGTGGACCATGGTCCACATTGCATTGTGGACCATGATCATAACTGATACTGCAGTTGTGTTGAACGGATACTATAGTTGTGTTGAAAAGATACTGCAATTGTGTTGAAAGAAAACTGCAGTTGCACGGGACAGAGGCCGTTCATCCGTTTCACACAACTGCAGTATCCGTTCAACATAGATGCAGTATCTTTTCAACACAATTGCAGTTTCCGTTCAACACAACTGCAGTTCCAGATGAATGACATGGCCTCTGTTCCACATAACTGCAGTTCCTTTTCAACACAACTGCAGTATCATTTCAACACAACTACAATATCCTTTCAACACAACTGCAGTATCAACCATGACCCATGGTCCACAGTATAAGTACTGTTAAATGTTGGTGTGATGTTATTACTTGATTTAAGGAAAATTTGTAACACACCACATTATCATTTGATGAAATCCGTATTTAATTTATTATTCCTAAAAAGTAAACAATTCCACTTTTTGGATCAGCAATAGCTGTCATACTTAATTGGCTGCCTTTAATGATTTACCATCTAGATTTTAATTGAAAAGATACTAAATTGAAAGAAAACTGTATTTGTACAATTCTTTGGGGTACTAAATACGGAGTATTTCTTATTTGATATGAGTGCATGGTTAAGTCAAATATACAAACATATTACATATACTAGTATTTTGTACGTGCGATGCGCGAAAACTAATGCCCAATATTAAAACATTAATAAATACAAATAATTAAAATTTAAAATTTAAATTATATATACACAAATAATACATGTATTTTATACACACATATATGATTTACCATTAATATAATTTTAATTAAAATATAATCACTCTCAAAATATATATATATATATATATAATCAACCATTAAATAAATTATATAATGATTTTAATAAAATGATAATTAAAGAATAGGAAAAAAGATATGATAGATATAGGTGTATGGTAATAATGATGGAGTTAAAATTAACGGTGTAAGGGTAGTTTTGTATAACAAGAATGTAGTAGGGACATTTTTGTCTAATAACATTGAACTGTACAACATTTAAAGCAAAATGTATACATTTATTAGCATACAAAAAGAGGTACATAAATCAATGATATAACATTGATTGAGACTTATTATGTTTTTAGATACAATCTCACTAAAAATATAATCAAATTAATCTACTTTTATTTATGCCAAAGTTTCGTGTAAAAAGTTTGATATGATTAACATGGAGTAATTATGCTTTTTTATAGTTTATTACGATAATATTTCAAAATTGAATCATTTATTATCAACTAGTTTTTCTTATGCCCAAAAAATAGGTGCTCAATACAAATAATTTATATTCAAATTTTAAATTAATTTAAATTTTAGATATTTAAATTATTGTAAATAATAATAATGTAAAATATTTTTATAAATGTTATATTTATATTTTAGAAAATAACTAACATATAACTCCAGTATATAATGTGTATATATTATTATTATTGAAGAAAATAAGAAAATGTATAGTGGATGCATGTCCATTGTAACAATAGTGGAAAAAAAAAAGTTATAACGGTAGGAGTATGTTTGTCTAATATATTGTAAAGTACAACTTTTATAGCATAATATACAACAAAATTTAATGAAAAAAACGGACATAAATAAAGGGTATAACATTCCTTCGCACTTATTATGTTTTTAGATATGCTAATAGCATGACATATAAAGTTATTAAGAACTCACCAAAAATCATTGATTTTTCATATCAGATCTAATAGGCACAGAGGAATGTTGTCTTACATTTTAGACAAGTAAAAGATCTCCAGCTCAAATCAGAATGATTAAATGAGTTATGTCACAAATTAATCAATACGAGTAAATGTGCTCCAAAACATATTAGGCATCTTTGTCTCAAATCTAAATAAGAGACAAATACCTCGTCTTGAATGATTTGTCATCATCCTTTTTTTCCCCATAAGAGTTTAACCATTTTCAAATTGAGTTGCATGCTCCATTCACCATAAAATAATCACATTTTTTCCCCATAAGAGTTTAACCATTTTCAAATTGAGTTGCATACTCCATTCACCATAAAATAATCACATTTCAACAAGTCTTTGCACGAAGTGTTAGAATATACACAAAATAGTAGCAAATTGAAAACACCAAATTAACAATTTTATATCAATTTTACATGTAAAGACAATATTTAAGAAGTTACCATTGAAGCGTGCCTACTCTTTCATTTATAGAAACTGAGAAAACCCCATAGAGAACTAAACGATCAATATATTGTTCATCCACCTATCAAAAAGCATCAGAACATGAGAGGCTATATTCCAGTCTCAACATTCAATATCTTCATATGAGGATTTCCACCTATCAACTCCCTTGTTGGAAGGTTCCAAGGGCAGCAAAAGAGTCAGCGACCATATTTTGTTCTTTGTAAACCACTCAAAAGACTATATTCCAATCTATTCGAAACCACCATTGAATATCCTCAACAAGTTTTCTTATGGGGCCCCAAAGCACATCATTGGCTTAAATCCACTCAACAATCCTTCTTTTTTTTTTTTTAATCAGATTGGATCTCGATATTCCGAATTCCCTTCTCTCAGGCCCAATGCATGCTATTGACAATGGCAGTAGCTTCCATTTCTTTCGGCGAGGCGACCTCCATGTTGCCCGAGAAACCGTCAATCCAGAGGCCCTTCTCATCTCTTAGAACACCACCGATTCCCACTTTCCTGATTGAGGCCTTTACACTACCATCGACGTTGTTTGTTTGTTTTGTTTTTGTTTTTTTTTTTTCCCTTTTTTGAAAAATAAGTGTTAGTAAACAAGTTTTTTAAATAGAAAACAAAAAACACACAACATTGAAGAAAATTTGAAAAGTTAGAAAATGAAAAATAAAAATAAAAATACAATTTTATAAAGTAAACAACCTGAGTTTCCACATTTGAGTCCATCCTTCCTTCCTCTGAATGCATATGAACTCCCCCCTGTGAACGATAACAACTCTGGACATAGTATTCCCTTTTTCCCCCCCACCCCCACCACCCCCCCCACAAAAAAAAAACAATGAGCCAATAGGCCTATTGTGGGGTAAAGGGATATTTATAACATTTTTCATATCTCTATCATTGTGATAAAATGTGTTAACCTTTTAAGTCTCAATTTACCCCAAACTATTTAGGAAAAGGCAATTGCACCATATAACTGCAAAAAGATTTATATTAGTCCATTGAACTCTTTAAAAATGTGCAATTAGAACCTTTTTATTTTTTTTTTTATACATATATAAGTTATATGATATAATCTATACATGCAATTTTATATACATACATAGATACCATGTCAAAATAACTTATAATTTTATTTAAATAAAAATATTTTAAAAAATTAAAATAAGTTACATGATATTTATTTATATGAGGAAAATTATATTTATCCCAATTCGAATGTTACAAAAATGGACCCGCCAATTGAATTTTGCGCGGAAGTTTTAAGTAACGCGCGCATATTAAAATTTTAAAAATACAGAAAAAACGCGCCACCCAATATCAAAACCATTTTCACTTTTCAAGCTCTTTCCCGTAGTATTCCGTTATAAAGTTTGCCGTCAAACTCACGCGCCGCCCCTTCTCCGCTTAAACAATAGAAACGAAGATCTTGCTCACGAGAGAGAGAGAGAGAGAGAGCAAAGGCGAATTATAGGAAGTATGGCAGATGCTGCACATCTAGAAAGGATGGGAAGAGAGCTCAAGTGTCCCATCTGGTACTTTCTTATTTCAATCGCTTAAGATTAGTCTTTAGCTCTACATGATTTCAATGGAAATTTTAGATTCCGTTGATTTCTGTCACAATAAATACTTCCGTGTATCTATATCTAAGATTATAATTTGGTTTAGTTCTTCAATCGAATTAGTCTAAACTTCACTTGAATTACTCGAAATCAGCTTAATCGTCAGCACAATTTCAACGAAATTATTAGATACTGCGATTGCTTATATATGGTCAGCTTATAATGTGTAATTTTTTGGTTTTCCCTCTTTTCGGCAGCTTGAGTCTCTTGAATTCAGCTGCTTCACTCACGTGCAATCATGTATTCTGCAAGTAAGCCTTTCAATCTCCCAAATTCTATATACACTCTATGTATGCTGGTTATGGGTTTTAAATTCCAATATGCTGTTTCAAATCGCAGTGCCTGTATACATGCATCAATGAAGTTGGCGCCCAATTGTCCAGTTTGTAAAGTTCCTTACCGGCCCAGAGGTTTGTGCTCTTGTATGATTTTGCATGGAGATATTATAGAATTTTGATTGAATTATATTGTTTTTAGTGATTTGGAACTGAACTAAAGCTATTTGCATTATGCTGGCTTTCCTTGATTAAAATGACAGTTTAAAATAAAATTTCTTCTCAAAGTTCATGAATATCAATTGTGTAGAATGCACTTTCATTGCAAGAAAATGTTTCCTTCATTCTGTGAATGTGTGGTGCTTTTGTGTTACAGAAATCCGCCCTGCTCCCCAAATGGATAACTTGGTCAGCATTTATAAGAGCTTGGAAGCTGCTTCAGGAGTCAACATATTTGTTACTCAAACTGAAACTTCAACTAAAATAGCAGGTACTTGGGTATCTTCTAGAAAGATGGATTGATTAAAATTCAGTAACCCCATCACTACTATATAAATATTTTGTATATGTTTCTAGGTTATTACTGTATTTATCTAGTTAGTTATCACTAGTCCCACAATACCACTTCATGAGTCTTTAGATTTGACCATTTGACCAAATGGTGCAATTACTATCATGCTTTGGTTGATAGTTGTGTTGTAATGCATATTCCCTTAAGTGTGATATTCAGTTCGGTTCATAATTTTTGTAACTTCAGGTGAAGAAAACAAATCTGCAAGCAAGACCTTTGGAATTGAAGAGAATGACAATATTGCCATGCAGACTTCAGAACAAAATAATAAGGAAGGAAATGAAAGAAGAGGGTCAAAAAGATCAAGGAAGACTAAAAATGGAAATTGCAATCCATCTTCTGTTAAGCCTTCCTTTCCTACAAAGAAAAGGGTCCAAGTGCCACAGCATCCACCATTAGAAAGCCCACTGCCTACAAAATTGGTTGCTGAAAATGATCAAGTAACTGCCAGTGAACCTCAGAGACATCCTGTCATAAACAAGGGCAAGGGGGTTTTAAATGAGAAGGGAGAGCTAAACCTTAGTCCCTTTTTCTGGCTGAGAGATGATGTCGAACAGTCAACTCAGCTATCAGATGACAAAAAGTCAACTGAGCTATTGGATGAGGATCATGCCACAGATACCCCTCCAGGTGTTCCTTGTTTTAGTGATATGAAAGATTCTGATGACGAATTTCCTCTTGAGATGACCCCAAAAGTAAGTAAATTATATTCATTTCAGACTAAGACATGGTAATTCATGCCTCCGATAGAAGCTGTAACACATCAGGGTCCTGCCCTAAAGATTTAAGATTTTAAGTAGATAAATGAATTGTTATGTTTATTTGTCAGTAATCAAAACAAAATCTGATATGGTTGATTTTTTTTATTAGCTTATAATTAAGAATTTCTCCTCTATCCTCGTGTTCTAAGAGGTGGCTAACATTAATTGGCTCTTGCTGGTATCTGTTATGTAGAGCTTCAATTGCTTATGAAAGGTTTGTGCAAGACTGCAAGCCTTTCTTAGGATTTTTGAAGCATTACATGCCAGCTCAGTTTACTTAATGTGCTGCAATATTGAACTTTTGTCATGTGCTCTCATATGGAATTGAAATTCTTATTGAGTTCACATTTGACTACTGCACAGAGTGCTGCCCCTGGTGACATTCCAAAGGATGCAGAATTTTTTGATAGTGAGATGTTTGAATGGACACAAAGGCCTTGCTCCCCTGAACTCCTTTCAAGCCCATTGAAACTGCAGGTATTCATTTCACTTTTATCTCGTGTCTTGATGCATTAAAATGATCACATTCTTTCTTCCATTTTCTAATTTGTTTAACAGCTCACAAGGAAATAACAATGGTGTTGCAGGTAGAAGATACTTACGAATCTGAAGGACTTGAACAGGATACAGAGGCTACCTTAATGGATTTAAGTATTCTTGCTGAACCCAAAAGTCGCAACAGAAAAAGCATGGATGATGAAAATGAAATGAGCAAGGAAGAGGTGAGTCCACCCACTTTATCTTCTCTAAGGAATGAGATCTCTAAAATTAAAGGTGGCCTTAGAAAGTCTAGCAAAAGAGTGCGGATGATTGAGAGCAAAAAGAAAAATGGCCGTATGAGATCAATTCAAGAACTAATGGGAGTCCCCAGTGGATCACAAAAAGCCAAACTGAGTACCAAAGATTTTTCCAATGATAATGCATTGAATATGGGGAAGAAAAGTCATGACAAGAAGAAAGAGGTTGGTATTGGTGCTGATTCTGCACGAGTTTCATTGGATCAGAAAGAAGACAGTGGAGGGTGTGACTTAAAGAGAAATGGCAAAAGAAGAAAGGTAACTGTCACCCAGCAACAAAAAGTTTGTAACATGTCAAAAAGTGGAAAGAATGCTCCTAAGGACAGAATCATTCCAACAAGAGATGTGGCTGTGAATCCCTATCCACTTAATACATCAGCACCTATCAATGATGATAAGGAAGTTACAGATTCTAGTTCAAAAGTAAAGAGTAAAGTTACACGTGCTGGGAAGTCAAAGCACATGAAACAGGTGACATTTTCTGAAGAAATTTTTGAGGATAATATTGCAGATGGCATCCAGAAGTTTAATGAGAAGAACTCCAGTAAGGAAACTCTGACTCCAGAAAATATTTCAAACAGCTTGTGTATGGACACAAATAGTTTGTCAAAAATAAAAAAGTCACTTTCCAATTCAAGTAGTTCAGTTTTGCAAAAGTGTGAGACACACCCGACAAAAATCCAATGTGCATTTTGCCATACTGCAGAAGAGTCTGAGGTATGTGAGCCTTTTATTTCTCAGTAATTCCATATAAACCTCAATTTTTTTTTTTTCATGTTTTAATGTCCAAATTTCAGGATTCAGGAGTTATGATGCACTATCTTAATGGGAAGCCAATTAAAGAAGACCAGATTGGAGAAACAAGTGTCATACATGTGCATAAAAATTGTGCAGAGTGGTAAAATATGTTCCATTAAGCAAATTTTAGATTTTGTTTTGCTATATGAGTTGGTGTGGCATAGTTATTGGAATACTTCTCCATTTTTTGGTTATTCTATATTTTAATTTTATTGAGTGGTTAGCTGAATGCATTACTGATGATAGTTTTTGCATTAATTCATATTAACCTAATCTACGCCTGGATATAATTGTTATTTGTTGCTTGCAAATATTTGCATATATTCATAAATAATCAAGATTAGATTCTAGACTAAATATATACCCAACTTAGTTTGTGAAGCTTGATATTGGTTTTTGCTTTTATAAATACACATACATATTTGGGTCACTGGGTAATTGTTGAAAGCACATTTGCAGGGCCCCAAATGTATATTTTAATGAAGATGATTATGTCATTAATCTTGAAACTGAACTGAAGAGGAGTAGGTCTATTTCTTGTGGCTTCTGTGGAGTTAAAGGGGCAGCTCTGGGCTGCTATGAGAAGACTTGTCGCAAGAGTTTTCATGTTCCCTGTGCAAAGATGACACCAAACTGTCAATGGGACCATGTATGTGTCGCATCTTAATTTACCAGCAAAGCTGATAAGCTGATTTGTATCCATTTAATAAGTTGCTATTCCTTGTTTTCAGTATAATTTCGTAATGTTATGCCCTCTACATGCTTGTTGTAAACTGCCGTGCAAGGAACCTGAATTCCAATCAAAGAAGAAAAAGAAATGTGAACTGAGGTCAATCAACTTTAATGTTTCTGCCATCTTTTTTCTGCCTTTTATTCTTATACACTTTTCCAGTTTGACTTACTGTTTTTGCTCTTTGACTTTATATTACAGAAATTCTTGTATCAATCAACCCCAAATTGCTGTCAAATCTGATAATAGACAAGATGCACTTTGGAAGTGTCAAAGAAAAAATAAAAGCTTGGTTCTTTGTTGTTCAGCTATCACTGATGCAGAGAGGGTAAAAGAACTGGAATTGGAGATCACTTTTTATTGTTGTAATTTCAGAGTATGTCTATCTGAGGCTAACTTAATACTTTGATTTGCAGGCTTTGGTTTCCGACTTTGAGAGGTTGTCAGGTGCAACAGTATTAAAGACTTGGGACCCAAGTGTAACCCATATCATTGCATCTACAAATGAGAAGGGGGCATGTAAAAGAACGTTCAAATTTTTGATGGGTGTCTTGGGGGGCAAATGGATCCTCACAATTGAATGTTAGTATATTTTTATGACATTTGCAGTTTTCTACTCAGCTTCTGCTTCTGTTTGTTCTAATTTTTGGTTTCCATTCTTGCAGGGATCAAAGCTTGCTTGAATGCTACAGAACTTCTTGATGAACAGCAATATGAAATTGAAGTTGATACTCATGGAGTCAGAGATGGCCCTAGACTTGGCAGATTAAGAACATCAAATAAGGTTATTCCCTTCTCTAAAACTAGTTTAAGATAGACAGGCTAAATTATTTAGGGGGATTTGGATTCACCAGCTGGATTTCTATTCATCGCACTTGGACTTGAAACGTATGCATACAAATGCTAATTTGTAAAAACATGGTTTAATCCTCAACTAAGGTGCCTCATCTGTTATGAAGAAATGCATAAGAAAGAACAAATACCAAGTCTTTGTTATTGATTCTTGAGTAACTTTGCATCTTTGTTAATATGCAGCAACCTAAGCTTTTCAGTGGATACAAATTCTATTTTATGAGTGACTTTTTACCTTCATACAAAAAGTATTTGCATGATCTTGTGGTTGCTGCCGGGGGAAATGTCCTGAACAGGAAGCCTGTTTCAGAAGATGAGAAAAGCCATTCGTCTGGATGCTCATCAGTGTCCACTTTCATAGTTTACAGCCTTGAGCTACCTGATAACTGTAAGACTAGAGAGAAAAGTTCAATCTTAGACAGCAGGCGATCAGCTGCAGAAGCTTTGGCTAGCTCAACAGGTTCTCTAGCTGCAAGCAATTCATGGATTCTCAACTGCATTGCAGGCTGTAAGTTGCAAGATCTTGAATGACAGACACTTTCTGAGCTTTGTTTAGTTTATTTGTAGTGTAGAAATGATGTCTGGGAACCCCCTGGGTGGTGTTTTTCTCTGTTATTATGGACTATAAAGCTAAAAACATCAAATTTTCAATCATTAATCAGCAAAATAATTTGTATAACATGACATTATGTAATTAAGAATAGTTAATAATTTACACATTCACTAAGCTCTTGCCTCTTATTGATTTCAAATTTTGGGTTTTCAGTTTTGTCAGACTTTTATTTTGGTGTTGTTACTTGTTACCAAAAGTAAAATTCTTGGCTAGTTGAACCGGTTCTCTAGCTGTCCTGAGCTTTGTTCAATTTTTTGGTAGTGTAGAATGATGTTTGGAACGGTAGGGTGTTTTTCTCTGCTATTAAGGGTTATAAGCATCAAATGTTCAATCATTAATCAACAAAAGAGTCGAGTCTTTAAATTTTGGGTTATAAACATCAAATGTTCAATCATTAATCAATAAAAGAGTCGAGTCTTTAAATTTTGAGTTGAAACTTATTAATTAACAAATTAAATTGTTACTAATAGTTTTAGAGGTTGGAATATTTTGTGGAGATTGAAGATCCCTTAAAACATAAAAACTTTATTTGGAGGTGTTGGGGGTTAGTTTTACAGCCTAAAATGACTTTTAAGAAGCAAAGGAGGAGACATTCCAACTTTTGATTTGTTGTGCAACTGACGAACATGCAGTCCATTTGTTACATGATTGTATACATGTGGAGCCATGATGAGATTTTCTTAATCCTTCTCTACCTATGCATGCAAATTTGAATTTCTCTAATTGGTTGAATGCCTTGTTTTCAAACTCAGGCAGTACTGTTTGTGTTCGCGCAGTTGCGTTGTTATGGTCATGGTCAATCTAGAAGCTGAAACACGACTGTAGTTAAAGCCATGGTCAAGTCTCTTCGATCCTGAAGAACGGCGGGCTGGACGAACCCATCCACATATATATATATATATATATATATATATATATATATATATATATATAATAAATAGTATATTATAATTATAATAGAAAACAAATAATGATAGAAGCCTAACGGACGAAGTCGGAATCTAAACGTAATCAAATAACTTACAATCACTAATTTCTATCTAAACGTAATCAAATAACTTACAATCACTAATTTCTTAATTATATCGTCTCTGTATATTCGTCTTCTCCTATAATTTTTTCGGCAATTTTGATCAATCCTCTATTCCTCTTAGACCTCGCCCAAGGTCGACCATTGTTTGCGGGTTTAGGCCTCTGCTTGCTCTCTATTCCTCTTAGACAAGGTCGACCATTGTTTGCGGGTTTAGGCCTCTGCTTGCTGGATCTAGTATCCTACACTGTTGTCTTGGTAACTTGTAAGCTGTTATTCTATTTTTTCCTCTTTATTTTTTTCTGCAATTCTGCATACATGCAAGCACATCGGTTATAAATCTATAACCCTCTAATAAATAATGTAATGCATATTTGGATAATGAATTTCTATTTTTTTTCAATTTATTTCTCTCTGCAATTCTGCACACAAGCAAGCACATCTAACCTATACGGTTATAAATCCATTTCTAATAAAAAAATATTAATGAATAATGTAATATTCTATTATTTGTGTTAAAACTAAAGAAATATTTAGGTACTTTTGTTCTTTTCAAGATAAAGATAGGCTAGAAAATATTAATCTTGATGCAAATTGATGATTTTGCATAGTAAGTATAGTAAAACACGTAGAAATTTTTTGTCATGATTATTTATGTATTTATAAAACTGTTTGAAATTTTTTAATCATATTTCATGTTATTTGATATTATCATTTTTTAGTATTATCAAATTTAAATTTAGATTTTAGTTTTTTATATAAGTTTTTTTTTTCTTTTTAAATTTCCCGCCTTGGACCAGACTCTGGATGGATTTCATTGCATGTTACCTCCCCGGTCACTCAGCATGTTGATGTACAACATCCTAAATGGGTTCCTCAGGTTTTTTGTGGGCCTACCTAGGAGAGAGAAAAGTTAAGAGAGAATTGACAGCTATTTCACACACAACCCACACACGCAACCCAGCCAATGCTCAGCAGCAGACGTGTTATTTTTATTTTCTTCTCTCTTTCCTAGCTAAGTCAGCATCGTTCCTGCTTCGTCCTTCGGATAGTAGGCAAAGTAAGCAATGAGATGGCTACGGAAATAAATTAGGCAAGAAGCTAAGCTAAAAGAAACATTCGAACTTAGTAGGGAACTTGTAATACTTCTACACTTTATTCCACTATTGAATGGTTTCTTGGATTCCTTGGATTGTTTACAAATGAGCCCTACTAGGGTATTTATACCCATTCCACCTCCACAATGGATGGTGGAGATATACTTAATCCTATGACTAATATTTATTCTCTAGAATCCTCCATAACAATCTCTACACACTTGAGGATTCCATAAAGTTCTAGAATATTTTATGGTTCTCTACTACCTCTACACTTATGTATATAATTCTAGATCATTCTACCAACTATGAGAACTTATGTACAAGTCATAGAAAACTCCGGAAAAACTCCGGAAAAGTGTAACAAACCTCGGCAAGGTGTCCCACGCGTCTCGGAAATGTGTAGGAAAATGCCCTGCGCGTTACATTATGCAACCATAACCTTTGGTATAGCCATAACAGATTTTAATTGGCATAACCTTTGGTATAGCCATAACAGATTTTAATTGGCAAGGAAATCACGTTTCACTATGTCTAAACAATCCGTGCGTTTGTGGTTGAGAAAACTTTGAACTTTTTGGCCGAAAGAGGTTAGTGTCATGCACTAATCAAATTCGACTGCCAGATAGTTTATAATTCTTTGAATAACTCTTCTGATCGTTCTTATGCTTAGTTTGGATGCATTCTGAGAAGTGTCGTCCACTCATGGGATACTTTGAATCCGTGTCGGTTACCTACGTTCTGATCTTCATATGTGGTTATCTTCTATTCCAAAATGTATTTCATACATGTTTTCAATTGATTAATATATTCTTACTTGTTACCTCAAAAAAAACAAATTAAATTGTATATATCACAATTAACAACATTATGTAATTAAGAATCATGAATAATTAGCACACTAACTTTTGCCTCTTATTGATTGATGAGGGATGCAATGAGTAAATCCTGTATTGTAGCTCTTGTCGGTAAATGACTCACAAGGAGGTGAACCAGTCTAGGTTGTCTCAAGGCCAATAGGTCGCACTTTCAAGAATACAATCAATCGCCGACAAGGGACTCGGGGCCATGAAGCATGCCAACAAAGGAATCCGACAACAAACCCATCAATTCCGTCAACATCTCAAGCACCATCAACCACTAGAAAATCCACGGCCTTCAGAGTGCGGTGGCACAGATCACATCCACCACCTTCAACACTCAATGCGGCCAAGCAAGGGGAAAATCACCCTCAAATAGGGGCAGAGGAGCGAAGGTACGTGCGTGAGTAGGGGGGCCAAGCCCCCATTCCCACATGAAATATTTTTATAAATATTTGTATATATTTTTTGTTATATGAAAAATTATAAAGTATCCATTGGCATGGGTGCTAATCGTAACATAAAGTATCATTAAAAATTACTATCGACAATACATGGTACAATTATATATGGTATATATTGATATCTTATATAATCAGTACTGATGTTGATTAACATTATAAATTTTTTGCTATAACTCTGACGCTCCCCCACCCTGACCTCAATTTTGTACCAATCATTATTGCATGGACCATGGTCCACACAGCTGTGTGGACCATAAATAAAAAGTACATTTTTAATATACTCATGGTTGCAAAAATCGCGCCATCGGGCGCTTGGTGGCGCTGGCCGCGTCGAGAAAGGCTGAAATCCGCCTCCTCCGCGGCTGGGCGCCTAGGTGGCCGATTAGGCGGCGCCTAGGCCGCCCAGCAGGCTGGCGTTTTTTTTTTTAAATTTTAATTACAAATCTTAAACATTTAAACTATTAATATTATAATGTATGCCCAGAATACACATAATATTGACACAGAATGTTTGTCCAGAATACACATAATATTGACACAAAATACACAGAATTCATTATCCTAACATTCAAATGCACAAACACATCACAACATGTGTTAATAACATGAATACACAAAATATTGACACAAAAATACACAGAATTCATCCTCCTAAACATTAAAATGCACAAACACATCAGAACATGTGTTACTAACATGAATACACAGGACGGTTGCGTAGAATACACAGAACGGTTGCGTAGAATACACAGAAGAATTGTCTGGAATACACAGAATATTAACATAAATACAGACACCGGTCGAACCGGAAAACGTGATTTCCAAAAAAAGGGCTGTTAGTTTACAATGCTCAAAACGACGTCGTTTACATACGTGGTGCACATTGCTATGTGCACCGTGGTGCATTGTATAATTTGCCGTGACTTTACACATCGGTTGAGAATTTTAATTAGTGGTTGAATTATTTGTTTGTAATTCAGGCTTTGGGGGTGTTTGGTTATTGGCTTATAAGCCAAATTTTAGTTTATTTGACCAAGTTTAGCTTTTTGACCAACCAATAAGCTATTTTGAAGTGTTTGGTAAATGGCTTATTAGGCTAATAAGCTGAAAATTGAAAAGCTAATGAATGTAGCTTTTTGTATCAGCTGGTTGGAAACAATGGGTATATTGACTATTTTATCCTTTAAAATCAATGAGATTTACTTTTAAATGGGTGGTGTGTTTGTTATTTTATAATAATAATAATAATAATAATACCCTTAAATGTCATTTTACATTCAATTAGCTACTAGTAAACAGCTAATTTACCAAACAGTTTTTTATAACCAGCTAATACAACCAGCTGGTCAAACCAATTAACGCAATCAGCCATCAGCTACTAGCTAAACCAACCAGCTATCAGCCGTTTGCCAAACACCCCCTTTATCAATGGTTCATGCTATTGATAGTTTACGCCAGTAGGACGGGTTTTTTATTTGTTCCCAAAATGCACATCTCGTGGGGCATTGTCGATATTCAACGCCGTAATAATTTTTTTACAAAAACTGTCTAATTTCACTTTAGAGCCCCTTGTCTATATTCAACGCCGTAATAATTTCTTTTTTTTTTTTTTTTACAAAAACTGTCTAATTTCACTTTAGAAACAAATACAGGGTATTATTTTATTTAAATTACTACCAAAAAAGTAGAATTCTGTTTGGACTCTTTTTTAGAAACTAGATTTAAATTACTACCAAAAGTAGAATTCTGTTGGGACTCTTTTTTAGAAACTAGAAGCCTACTGGTCCTATTATTATGGTATAATAATAAAATTAAACTTACATATTCCAGTCCACTTCCTATTATACTTCTCTCTCCCTACAAACTCCATAGCTTCTTATTTAATACTTTCCTTCTCCACCGTATACCCCTGAAACTCCATAGCTACGCTGCATTAGGCAAAAAGAACTCATCACGTGAAGTTTCAGCCGGAGAAGATGGAGGAGGAAGATGACATTGCCGCTGCCAACATTCTGATTTGGATGAGCGAAGCAATCCTGGAAGAGAGAGAAGCAATTGAACTGGAGAAGATAAAGATGGAGATGAAGATGAAGGTTGATGGCTTAACAATAATAGACAATAATCCAAAACCGGCTGTACATAGCAGCGTTGATGGAACCCCGCTGCCAAGATTCCCTCCAATACCTTTGTTGAACGGCAAGATAGATTTGAGTGCGTGCAGCATGCCGTTTGAGAAACAGCTAACCGCGACAGACGTTAAGGAAGATCAGAACCGTCTTTCGTTGAGTAAGGACGAGGTGAAACGCTCCTTTCTGCCGTTGTTGAATGACCACGAACGTGTTTGCCAGGGTGTACCTGTGACGACGTACAACCCGGAAGGGAAAGAGTATGGGATGATGTTCAAGAGTTGGTCGACACAGAGGGTTTATGTGCTGAATGGAGGGTGGAAGAGATTCTTCCGAGAGAACGGGTTGGTGGAGGGTAGACATTGGGTTACTGTGTGGATGTTCCGCCATAGCCAAACTCGAAAGCTTTGCTTTGCCCTCACTTGGAAGTTCATTCCCATGGATCATCCTTGCACTATTAAACAGATCAGAAAACTCAAGGGGGGTTAGTAATTACTATTTAGACGATCGAAAATATTAAAAAGGTAGAAAAAAGGCTGACAAAAGTGTAATTAAAATTCAATCAACATTTAGTACAAATAAGTCAATATTCGATTTGGTCGATTTCACCACCTTGGTTATCGACTTTCAAACTTGCTCAATTTCATTCCCAACTATGCAATTGAGCAAGTTTGAAAGTCGATACCAAAATGGTGAAATCTTAATAATCATATTAACTCTAATTAAATAAAATATCCCTACAATGAATATATTTCAGTTTTGGTTTTAAGTCTTAGATTTTTATTCTCTATATTAATGTTTTTTTACTACATGAATATGTATAGAAAGGAAAACCAATAAATCACATAGGTTTACCAAGTGATACATTATTTCCATTCGCTTATTGTTATACACACAGAAACATGCATGTATATATGTATCTGTATTTATATTAGTATCTATATACAATCAAGTAAAAATAGAGTTACATATTTATTATCATAGATAAGCAATAATCATATAGGCTGATAATTATCATACATGTAATTAGTACCATGTGATGTAACAAGAAAATAAAGAGAAGTGCATGGAGAGACAAAGAGAAAGGTTATGAAGGAGTGGGGGTATATGTTTTGTAGAATCTGCCATGTATCTTCAACAAAGGTATTATGATTCTCAGCCCACAGGACTAAATCTGAAAGGACTATCTTGAAATGTTTTACAATATGATTCTCAGCCCACAGGACTAAATCTAAAAGGAGTATCTTGAAATGTTTTACAAATTTTGCAATCTTTTAATTTCACTATGTTGATCCCTATGGTTAACAATAATACGCTGATAAATACTACATCTTTCCCATAATGGCTAGCAGATTGAACATATTTAGGTATCTAATCTCTGGCAGAGACTCAAGTAACCCATTTCAAATCACAGCAAACAACAATGAATCAATTAAAGCGATAGATAGCCATAGGGTGCAAAAGAAAGCAGTCAAAGGCAGATCAAGGTACAAGGGAGACAAGCTATGTAGGTATTTAATTAAGAATAGTAAATACGGAGTACCTTTTATATGTGAATTGTAGGTCAGTAATATCTGTATTTTATAGAATTGTATGTACACAATTTAGTCTGTAAATTATTTTATTAATAAAGAGTTTTAACTTCTTCTTCTAAATATTCTGCCAGTGTCTTTTGTTTTTTGTTTTTTTGTTTTTAAATTTCTACAGCTTATTAACATAAAATATAAAAATATTATAATTTTTTCTTCTACATTTTCAAGCTAACTGAAAATAATATTACATAAATAACTATTTAAACCCCTGGAAAAATTTCAATTTGTATGCAAACTTAAAATTTAAAAATACTCCATGCCATATGAAATTAAATAAAGTTCGTTCAGGAATAAGTTTTTACTTACTAGGCAATTTTAGAACTGAGATAGCATGTCAAAGAACCATTAATGTTTTGTGTTCAGAACATATTACTTTAATATCATTATATCTATTTGGGTGCATAACTTACTTGACTTAGTAATAAATCATTATCCTGCTTCGCTCCCAGAACATTAAGGGCAAAGTATCAGGCAGGTTGTTTCGAGAATAAGGAACCACAAAGTACAGGAACTCGGTACGATAAATGTTGCCACATAGTCCTTCAAAGAAGCATTAAGCTTTATCATACTCCATGAAATTAGAATTGTAAAATTGGGAATATAATTAGAAATCATAGGGTTTCAATTTGCAATCTGCATTAGGTAGAATGTTCTTTGGCTTTAAATCTCGATGGAATTCATTTGCTGCAAAAAGAGAACTTAAAATAGGATAGCCAAGTAATGATGAAAACACAGAACTCTCTCCATAAATAACTTTAAAAAAATAGATTCAAGCATTTAAGCAATTAAATATTGGATTCAAAACAAAATTAATATATCAATCATAGTATTTAGAATCAATAGCACAAAATAATTTCCAAGTAAAGAACATATAAAACTATTCACAGCGGACTCTAAGCAATCAAAAAATTTTCAGACTTAAAATAAAATTTCAACGCAGAAATCAAGGAGAGGAGGCCGGAGGATTACCTTCGTCGACAGTAGAGGAAACCGTTTGTCACTAGGAGCATGCGAGGAGCGGAGGCGACGGAGCATGGCAGCAGGCGAGGCCGGAGATGGACGAGTGGTCTCTGGTCCGGTGAGCAAGGTTAGGGATTTGGAAATGAAGTTTTGGATCAACCGACCGGCGATTTGGAGATGGGATTTGAATCTTTGGGCTCAATGTTGGGATTATGTTATTAAGAGTTTGGGAGGCGTGCTAATGGATTAAAATTTTGCACTACAGAGCATGGAATCTGGCATGTCTCTTTTATCTTTGGTGGATGTTGTGCTGGAATTTTACTAAGTGGCCGATAAAGCAAAAATGGGCAATTTATATCGTGACTAAAGTACACAATGCATTGTGCACTACGTATCAAAACGACATCGTTTTGGTCATTTTAACTAATGATTTATTAGTTTGAAAATCACGTTTCTCGTTTCGACAGTTAACTTCCAAACATTAAAATAAAAATTGCGTCGTTCAAATTGGCCACTCATTTTGGAATGGAATTGAAGTGAAGAGTTAGAGTGTGTTTGGTTGACGGGTTTTGGTGTAAGATATGTATATCAAAGTGATTGTTATTGTTTAGTTGACATGTTTTTAAAATAACACTATGAGTTTGGAATATTATATTAATTAAAAAATTCATACCCTGATTAAATAATAGTTTTATTTCCCTTCATCATTGATTCCCCAACAATTAATAATCATTCACATTTCACCCTATTACCAAACATGCAAAATACTTTCACCAAAACCCATTACCCTTACCCAGTATTTGATACCCACACTAATTCTGACTCCCATGTGCGAACCAAACACATCCTTATATCTTTTGGACAGCGCCAAGCTGAAATTTTCTGGAAAGAGATGGTTAGAAAATATGTTGGCTAAAAATATTTTGTAACAAAAATAGTGACGAAATTCTGGGATGTCACTGGTTGCTCTCACACGGCCACGCGTGAGGCTTAATCCCTGGCCCTGGCCTTTCTTCTCAATGGTGAGACTCACTTTGAGAGCACACTGCCGTTTGTGAGACTCGATTCTTAGCATTTCTTCTCAATAATGACCAACTGAGCTGTTCATACGGGCTATAATTTAATTTCTTGTCCATCAAATGTTAAGTTCTCTCACTCCAAATATCTCATATTGTGACTTAGCAACCCATTAACTATAATGATCGATACTTACATCCTACACGAAGTACATCACATTGGATGTAACACTCATACTGCAACTGGCTCGATCCTATGTTATTCTCATGTTGTATTTTCTGGGTCAATGGGGCAAACTTTGAAATTTATTTATTTATAAAATTTTTTTATCTACTTTTAAAAAATTATTTTTGGTTCTAAAATTAGACCTATCTAAACAATAATTTAAATAACAATTTCCATTTTAAATATTTAATTTTAATACATATCTAAACAATAATTTGGGTTAAAAAAATCTAAATAATAAATTTTATAATAATTTCCATTTTAAATATTTAATTTTAATTCTCAAATTCAAACCAAACCAAACACCACCTTACTCTCCGACACGCGCTCTCATAATCCGTGATTTTTATCCCATTTCCCCTCTACTCTACTATGCACTAGCCAGAGATAATACAAATAGAAAACCCTAAACAAGCAGAGAAAAAAACAGCGAAAATGCCAAAGCGGTACACCTATTACAGGCAGAAGAAGTTTGTATGGAGGTTCCCGAAGAAGAAAAATCCGGCGGATGCTTCCTCCTCCGATCCGCCTCCGCCGCCGCCTCCATGGGTTGAGCTGCCGCGTGACATAACGGCGAACATTCTGCACAGGCTGGGGACGATAGATGTGCTGCAGACTGCCCTCAAGGTGTGTTCGACGTGGCGGAGCGTGTGTCTGGACCCTGCTATGTGGCGCGTCATCGACATGTCGAGTTCCGACCGTCTACATTCTCCGGCGTTGAAGGCCATGTGCCGTTACGCGGTGGATCTCAGCCAGGGACAACTCGTCGACATCAGCATTGAGGACTTCGGTACTGATGATTTGGTTCTCTATATTGCTCAGCGGTCAGGCCTTTCTTTCTCTTGTTCTTCTTCATTTATCAGTGTATACATCTGCATTGTCTTTGGAGAAATTGTTGACCTAATTTTTGGATTACGGTTGGTGACTATAGTTGATGATTATGGATAGCTATTTTATCAGTAATTCCAATAATCAGATGAAATAATCATTCCCAGACACCGACTGTATAGCTTTGAAAGTTCATTTTACTTGAATTATGTACTAAATGTTGTGTGGTTTATTAGAATATTTTTTTAATTGTGTTATATTAATTAATTCGTGATATATTTAATTATATGATGCTTCTTGGACAGTCATGCTTGTTATAATGTGTCTTATACAAAATCACGGTGACAATACCAAAACAAGGACTTAAGTAAGCTGATCATGTTCCATGCTACTAATATTATGCTAGTGTAAAAGTGGATTATACATTTATTCTTCACAGTTAGAACTTAGAAGGTAGAGTTGCATCATTTTGTTTAATAACTATTGATGATATTTACCCCACATATTATTTTTGTAGCTGTTAAAATCCAGTCCTTATTTTTCTTGCTATGTGTTTAATGGAAAACAAGTATTATAATTAGAGGGTAAATAGCTGCCTTGAATTTCTTAATTCAAAATCTTAAACCAGTTTTTACTTTAAGTTGATCTATGAAGGGAAAGAAGATTAGTGGAGCGTGATAAGGGATAACTATGAAGATTATATTTCCTCAGTTCTAGCAACTTTCCACTGGACTGTATTTGAATAGGGATTTTAAAGGTATTGATTGGGCATAAGCATCTTTGCGATAAGGGATTTTCAATTAGCTCCATGGCATAAGCTCAAAACAGCATAAATGGGTATGGCATTTCATTTGGCTTTCAAAAAGATGTTCTTCCCCTTGCTTTATACACTTGTTGAAATAACTTGTATAAACAAATTCATACCAACTTTTTAGAAGCCATAAGTTATTTCCAAAACGTTGTCAAACATAGCAAGTTGTGTGATGTGGCAGTGTTGGGTGATGATTGGAACAAAGAACAACCAAGGATTGAATGAAATAATATACAAGACGTTTTTTGGGGCTCTAAGCAATTCCTGAGAATAGGATACTGTTCCTCAACTTTGAGACTATCACTCTTGAGAGGTGTTTGAAAAAGAATTTCAGAGTGTTTTATCAAACCCTCTTTGTACAAGATATGTGTGTGTGTGTTGACATTTACTGAAAAAAAAAAGCAAATGGTCTTGCAAATAGATACCAAGGTGAATGAATGCAAAACATGTGCTGAGAACCCCTGAAGTGCTTGACAGGCTACGAAAATTAACATATGATCTCTTAGAATTTACCTTAATCTAGTTTCTTCAATCCTATCATGAGTATAAAACAATATCACAAAGACTTGAAATAGGATATAAAGGATACCTGAAGGGACGATTAACTGGTCAAGATGAATTGTCTGCGAAATAACAGTTTTCTATAGAAATATTGTCTTTATTCCTTCAAATCTTCAATATCTGGAATATTGACTTCGGATTCTCAAATCTCAACAATTTTGAGGATGTTTTGAAGATTGTTTTTCTAGATATGTGTCCTTGTTTTTTGTGTGTGATTTTGGCACTGCAAAAAGGTATTAGCGTGCTTGGACAAAAGGTTTGGGTCTCAATAGTTGCAAGGATTTCAATTCCATAGATTGTGGCATCTTAAGTTGCAGGCTTTACAACTGTTTCTTGCTGCAAAATATTTAAAAGTTTGTCTAAATTTTTTTGAAGCCCTCCTAGCTTTAGGTTATTGTATACAATTGTTCAATCAATTTGTTTATTATTTTTTTAGTTTTATATAATTTGTTTTAAAAACCTCTTAGCACATGTGAGATTTCTAGAATTTTTGAGTTGGTAGTGCTCAACCAAAATTTATAATTACTTCATTTATACAATATTCATATGAATTCCATTGTTTTTCTTGATAATTAATATTCATCTGAATTCCATTGTATATATCTTCTTTGCAATTTGGCATGTCTATGCTTATTTATATTTGAACTTTGAAGTATAAGAATATTTTCTATTGTCCATATAATAGCTTAAAGATATAAATCATCATACATGATTTAATTCTAGCACCATAATCCTTGCTACTTCTAAAAGTTCTATTCATATTCTATTTTTGAGGTGGTGCATCTTGTGACTAGCACAATGATAGCTACATTTCTTTTTTGTTTTCTGCTAATTACAGATCCTTTTAGTCATTTAACATTTTGCAATTAATTGAACAGAGCAAATCAGCTTAGACGTCTTCGGCTTGTGTCCTGCTATACAGTTTCTAGTGAATGCTTGTGTAAGGCTGCTACCGAATTTCCATTGCTGCAGGAGCTGCAAATCTACTTCTCCAACATTTCAAGTGAAGGCATCAAAGTTGTTGGTCGTTCTTGTCCCTTGCTCAAGTCATTTACATTTGACAAGTATGGATCTATATCCCCAATAGAGTGTGATGATGAGGCCCTAGCAATTGCAGAAAACATGCATGGATTGCACCACCTTGCACTTTTTGGAAACAAGATTACAAATAAAGGTGTGCAGGCAATACTTGATGGTTGCCCACATCTTGAATCTCTTGACTTGCGAAGGTGTTTCAATGTTACTCTTGAAGAAGGTGATTTGGGGGTAAGATGCTCTCAGCGGATTAAGAATCTAAGGTGCCCCAATGATTCAACTTCTGACTATGAATTTTGTGATTATGTTGATGACGATGATGACTACTATGGATCTGATGGGTTCCCAGATTATTATGACTATGATTATGATGATTATTTTGCCTATGATGACTATACTGATCCTTTCAGCCATGAGTACCTTGAAATGGATGATGACTATTCAAGTATACCATTGGTGAGAATACTGGCTTTTTGGTGTTTATATAATTTTCTTTCCTTAAAAATCTCTTTAAACATCTTGTTCTCATATTCATGCAGGCATGGTTGGTGTAGAGAGTTCAACTATGAGCTTCCTGATATTTTGGATGGGTGTTTTTTGTTGGTGGGTTGGCGAGGCTGAAGTGATGACTGGGTTATGTCTGCTGCTGCTAGTCATGTACAGTACAGTGATGGTTAAGAATTTCTCTCATGTTACCTTGTTCCATCTTGGCTGCTATTTCTACTTTTTGGAACTTAATTTTGTTTGGTCCACCTTTGACATAAACATTGTGGTCCTTAGTTTTGTGGGGAAAGCTAGTTGGTTTCCCTCGTTGATCAGCTTTCGTTTTATCTCGTAATAACATGATCTGGAAGTTGTCCTACTTCTTCATTAGTGATGGGGCTGATTGGTATGCAATCCCCATTTGAATGGTGCTAAGTGCTAACTGGGTAATTTGCATATAGTGAACCTGACCCTATTCTCTATATCTTACTACTTAAAAACTCACTCCATCCTCAACATTAGGGTGTGTTTAATTCAGTTTGGAACTAATGTCAAAATCTTCATTTTTTTGGTCATTTTTAAAAATCTTTTTTTTTTAAATACGATATTAAATCTCATAAAAATTCACAAAAATGATTATTCAGTTTTAATTTGTTTCTTGAAAGGGACATTTTAAAAGTTCAAACAAAATACACAAATCTAAATTAAGCAATACCCCATACAGGCGACACATCAAAAAAAGGAATCATTGTGAATTGCCACTTTCCCGCGAATATGATTTACATAAAGTTATTTTTTGAATGTTTATTTTTATTGTATTGTAAATTTACTCACAGTCCTAAAGAATCTTCTCTGAGACTATTTTTTGGTTGAGCTTGGTTAAAAGCCAAGCCCAGGAGGTCGGGTCATCTTAACCGGTTGTGGTCGGTTCGGTCTCTAGGACCTTGGAACACCGCCGCGGCATTGGCCAAGAGTCATTGGACACTTGTCCTTTGGCTATCGCCCAATATTGTGCATGGCCTCCACGTGACGTGCATGCTGTAGGACTTGTACCTATTCTCTAATACCTTATAAATACCGCATTTATGCTCGAAAGAAGACTTTTGGGGCTATTTTCTTCTAGATAGCTAATAGCCCGGAAACCTCAGACCTGCTGCCACGTTAATCAAACTATATCTTTCTTTCAGTTCTACTAGCATTCTTGACCCAGAGCTTAACCTGGACCGAACCGATCTGGGATTGTAGATCCTAGAACACACTCTGTACCTGTCACATCAATAATAAATAATACCTGAGTATTTAATATATTTTTTTTGAAAAGAAAAACAGCAAGTAATATTAATAGTAATCAGAGTCCAAAATGAAAGAGAATGGGACCATTATGGAGTATTTAATATACTAAAAATTACAGAGTCCATGGTATAGAAAGACTGCTTAACATTTTGGAACCCGTGTCCATATTACGAATTCCGACTAGGCCACGATGGGATATTGTGGGCCTATTGTAACTTGTAACAATAATAACAACAAAATTATTATTATTTTTTTTAAAAAAAGAAAGAAAAAAAGTATCAAACGCAGAAAGGAAAGTTGATGGCGTCTTCCTCTCGGAGTCCACAAGCGCCGCCGTGGGTGGAATTGCCGGAAGGGATTACGGAGAAGATACTTCAGAAACTTGGGGCTTTTGAAATACTGTGCACTGCGCAGAGAGTGTGTACAACCTGGAGGAGACTCTGCAAGGACCCGTCTATGTGGCGGGTCATTGACATGCGTTTCTCTGGCATCGCCGCATTATGGGAGCTGGAAAACTATCCCGATAAGATCTGCATTCGCGCCGTCGATCTCAGCCAGGGCAATGCAGATCATATCAACATCGAGTATTTCGGCTCCGACAGTTTGCTCAATTATATTGCCCTAAGGTACCGTCACTACTCCCCCTTCTGCTATTCTTACTGTTATCGTTCTAATAATTAATGCTATGTACCTTGCTTTTCTCATAATTTTACAATTCAAATGTTCCCTATAGCTATAGCTATTTGAAATTTGAGTCGAAAATTTATCTAAGCAAATGTGAAACATTCTTTTGTTCTATCTAAGCAAATGTGAAACATGAGATTGACATTAGTTGTTTTAACACGCGTTTTTTTTTAACTTAATTGCTCAATAATTGTTTCTGAATGTGAAATTTGGCTTGGACATTCATTCGATCTGATTTTTCTTGATGATTTGGTTGTATGCATACAAGGGGGGAAAATAGCTAAGCTAATCCATTGTGTTTTGGATAATAATTATAGCTGTGTAACTTGGTGTCTTTGTGCATGTTTGATCCATTTTGGAGTAATATGTTTTAATATTAGGTAGTAACCAAAGATAACTACATCACTAAACTAGTTATGACAACTGGAAATATGAATCACATAGGTTATGCACTAGAGTAAAGGGAAATATTTAAGTAGAGAACATTTCCATTTTATGTTTGCTTGTGCTGTTTGCAAGTTTCTCTATGTTTATGTGCTTGTATGTGTATGCCTACAAAGTGAAAAGATCGTCTCTCAAGTGTTCTCAGTGAGAATAATGGGTATGTGATTTTTTGGATAATAAATAGATTCTCTGTACATTTTAATGATTGTCTGGTATGAATGCGTTGGTCTTGATGGACTGTGATCAAGAACGAACTTGTGCATGAAATTTCTTCATGAGTGATTTATGAACTGATTTTTTTCACATATTTTAAATGGTCTAAGCAATGTTCTCTCTCAAGCAAGTTCTTCTTGATGAATGGTGCGATGAGTATAAAAAGCCCATCACAAACTGGGTTTTATTTACTAGAGTATGGTTCCTTTATGACTACAAATATAGAATTTGTACGCATGCACACAAAGGACAAAAGGATCTAAATGACTAAATGTATTTATCCATATTAATGAAAATAGGAAAGATTGTAAATCACCTATCTGCCATAGCTTTGCACTAGTTGCTTCTGCCAATTAGAAGACTGCTTCTTCGTGTTAGACTTTTGTAGACTCTGCATGTCTAAATTTACGCATTTGCTACTTTTACTGTTATTCAGTTATATTTGTTTTGACAGATCAAGTCAGCTCAAGCGTCTTCAACTTGCATTTTGCTATAATGTATCAGCTGAAGGTGTAAGTGAAGCAGTTAAAAAATTCCCTCTGTTGGAGGAATTGCACCTTTCTTTCATCTCAATCACCCAGGAGGCCATTGAGAGTATTGGCCGTTCTTGTCCTCGTTTGAAATCATTTGAATTGAACCACAGAGTGTGTAGTTTCCAACGCATGGAGTATGATGAAGAGGCTGTGGCAATTGCAGGGAACATGCGTGAATTGCAACACCTTCAGCTAATTGGAAATAAGATGACAGATGATGGTCTGCTAACCATTCTCAATGGCTGCTCTCGCCTTGAATCCCTTGATATGAGGCAATGCTTTAACCTGCGTTTTGGAGGTAATTTGAGGACAAAATGTTCTCAGCAGATCAAAAAGCTTAGGTGGCCAACTGACTCCACTGAAGATTATAGATATTGCCATGAAATCTATGACAGTGAATTAAATTTTCCATATGATATTTACGACACTGACAGCTCTTACGACAGCGATTATGCTGAGTATGGTTGGCTTATGCAGTAGTACAGTACTGATTTGATGAGCTTGATATCCAGTGACGCGAGCTAGATAATTTGCACCACATGGAACCTCAACCAATCTACCCTCGCGGGATTTTGCTATACACCCCTTTTTGGCTTGCTTCCCTGCTCTCTATTGTCATTTTAATACTCCTTTTGCTTTGCGATTACGCACCCCCCCCCCTCCCCCTCCCCCGTTATTGGTTAAGGAGGACGGATGCTAATTATTTATGCTACATGATAACTGATGGTTTGCTAGACTTTTCACAGGACATATAACTATGATGGTTTTGCAAGTGCATGTAAATGGAATGTCTGAAGCAGGCTTTCTCTTTGTCCTGATTTTTATTGAGATAGTATTCAAAACATCATTGGATTATGTGCTTTTATGCTTGTTAATGTGCTTTGAACAAAGGTTATGTAATCTTGGGTAATGTTTTACATGAATAAAAATTTTGTATATAACTTTACACATGTTTACATGACCTACCTTATTTGATTAAATCTTCACATATTCACTAACATGTTTGTTCACAAGTAACAACCAACATCTTCAACTAGCCATTAGAAATTTAGGAATGTGGCATGCACGGCTGTGGGATATCAGACGTGCGCGTGGGTGATGGTTGGTCGCTTGCTGCCGGCTGACGTCATTCACTTGGCCTTTTCAGGCTAGCTGTCCACGTACTATAGGGTTGAGATATCCGACATCTTTAACAGTTGGGCTTTTCTGGGCCCATCGCTCCTTCATAGGCTCTCTCCATTGTATGGGTTTGGGTCAATATGCCCTAGCCCAACATTAATGAAATTTTTGTAATTTATTGTAATTTTATTATTTAGAAATTAGTTTCACATAACTGAAGTTCTTGATGCCACATGTGCATTTGTACACGGTAGGACGTTATACTACATAGTAGCATACAATGTTATGTCACACGACAAACTAAAACCATGTTTTTTAATTTTTTTTTTTAGTAATTCGTAGTTATTATCCAATCATAAGTATTGGGTAAAGCTCACTTTGTGTGACCATAATCGACAAAGGATCACAATGTGATAACCAACTTAGGTTGTCCATAACTGATCGGTTAAAATCAAGAAAGTCAATAGAAAACTCTTGTTGAAAGTCAAATTTGTAACATTGTAGTTACTAATTCAACAACTTGACCAACTTTGTTGGATTGTTCCAAAACTAAGATTTTTTTGGATGATGCAAAACTCACAGTTATTATTTAAGGATGATCAAATGGTAAATCCTGTCTTGTAACCATAACTGGCAAAAGACCACAAGGAGGTACCCTACATAGGTTGTTTATAGTTACGCTGGCGACCTTAAATCTAGAAAGTCAATAGAACTTTCCTGTTAAGAGTCAAACTTATAACATTGCAGTTACAAAATCAATAACTTAACCAAATTAATTGGACTGCCCAACAAAATTTGCCAAACCAATTATTTTTTAAAAAAGTTATTAAACATCGTATTCCAAAAAAAAAAAACTATATTATATATAAATGAAAGCGAACAAACTGTGACGGACTAACCAGTAAGATAGTAATGCCTCCTTTTTTGATAATAGCAGCGATGATTACGACAAGTCGACTAAATAGTAAATACACACCAAATTCAGAGTGAAACACACACGATCTGAAGTGAAGAAGCTCCCATTTGTTAACAAGACATCATTGACTGGTGGTTGCTAAAAACGATGATTTTGCTGAAATTGATCGATCAGCTTTGCTGTTTGGGCATATTTGTGGTATCCAAGCAATGGTCCCCAACCGTTGACATTATGCAGCTACCAGTGATAATGTTAGTTCTTCATTCAGATCTCACACTAAAATTTCAACTTTTTTTTTTTTTTTCTCTCTCTCTCATGGTAGGAGACAAAGGTACTGTCATTTGCTCTTTACCCAACAATCTTAATAACATTATTAAATGTTTGAAACAAGTGTTAGGTGATAATCATCTGGTTTTTGTCTATGGAAGCCTAAGTCAAACTATAAAATAAATCATCTTACTCTTAATTAGTTGTCTCCATTGGGAAATCTGCTCATTATATATGCCCAATCTTAGTTGAAACAAAGCCATCACTTAGGCCTTTTCCCTCTTGTCATTGTATTTTTTTAGGTACTAATTAAACACACTTCTAATTAAGCTAGCTTTCCTCTTTCCCATTTGTGGAAAATACACTTCATCATGACAACACAATATTAGCTAGCAATTAGCTATTTGCACCTGAACCCAAGATCTCCATGTCCTTTTATTAGAACTTTATTGGAGAAATAAATTGTAAGATGTGTATTAGCGAGTACTCATTGTAATAAAACCTATTGATGTGGTTATATGGCAGTCCTACTTGCTTGGTAATTGGATATCATATGTTTGTGGTTACATGGACTTTTAGACCTAGATATATGTACGTGGACTTCTGAACCTAGATATATCAAAAGACTTCGCTGCCATAACTATTAGAAAGGTCAACTCCATTGTCATTTTACCCGTAGTTACATCAACAACTTACATGTGTTATGACGTGCCTGAGTGACCAATGAATGCCACGCCAACTATGTCAAAACTTTATCATCTTTACGTTGCCTTGCCAAATAGTATAATTAGGGCATCCTACTTAGTGTGTGGGCAGTTGGTTTCTCAGAACTTGAATTATACTAATCGGACGTTCCCGACCTCATATGGTCGGTCAATTTGCTTCCTGACCTCTTTATTACATCTTATATTTACACTGCGGGCGTCTCACTATAATTAAGTAGTATAAATTAAACAAGAACCTCTATATCCGGGGTTTATTTATGCTATCACCTACCATTTTTTTGCCTTTTTTTTAACGAAATTCTAAACACATGTTATAGTTTCGGTATTCATATCACATCTCAATACGTACCTATAACGGAATAAATGATTAGCTCTTAATATTATATTATTGCTAAATTTTAAAGTGAATCTTCAATTCATAATTGTTATAATCGTAAAATACAAATGTTATTACCTATCGACATGATGATTAATATTATATTTTTAAACAAATTGTGTTGTATAGAAATGGAGACATTGAAGTGACATGATTAAACTTTACCTACCAAATAAAATCAAAAGTAACTTAATTAAAACCTTTAAGTCCTTTCATGCTCCCATTTCCTCTGTTGAATAATACAAATATTGTTCTATCATGTATTCATGTATCTTATCTCTTTCCCCAATTATCAGCTCTATCATTGCCAACCCTTTTGTTTTCAAATTATGATATGACCCATCCTTCACCAATGATCAACCACAATATCCAATCTTTGAGTGGTCATATAAAACATTTTTTATATTCTAAGGAGATACGATTTAAATTCATTATTGATACGAAATGTTATTATCAGACGTTAGATGAAATAATGTTATATTATTGTCCTACAAGTCACGTGCATAGTCTATGAAGTACAACTTTTATGGTTTGACTACATTATTGACAGATATGACATATTGAATCCATATCAATAATAACGTATATTGTAATTCTTATTTGTGATACTACAATAGTCTTTTCGATATACTTCAATTCCTTCTTTATTATTTTTTTCTCCCTCAATATTTCTACTTACCCTCTAAATTCTTTCCCTCTCATCCTTCTCGAAGTTAACACTCACTATTAATAGCGTCTGTATCAATACAAAATCATATAATCATATAAGAAATACATTATAATATCAATAAAAAAAATTCAAAACTTTTAAAATGTAGTACATACAACATTATTGCATAATGCATGGCATCTTATACTTGAAAGAATATATATATCCTACCCTTTTAATATCTTTTTTAACAAAAAAAAATACAATATCATTCCATTATAAATAACATTAAAGTCATTATATACACAAATTCCATTTGACATAATACATTTGTGATTAGCCTGAGACAAAGTAAGAAGTTGGAAAAAAAAAAGAAAAAGAAAAAGAAAAAAAAAAAGAAAGAAGAAGAAGCAATTAGACAAATCTCAAGCAATAATGCCAATGACCTCATAAATATAAACTTCATACATTCGGGATAAACTCATAGATCTTAAAAGTATGGATGAAAAAAATATTATAAGTCATTTTTCAATCTCGCACGAATTTATTTCTTTATAGATATATTTATTGTTTAATCGAGTAAGTCCATTTATATTGCATAAGCAATCAATTGATTCAAATCCCTTCTTTAGAGCAAGATTATTCGTTTGGATTATTATTGTTCTTATTTGTCCCACCGAACGAACAAACAAACAAACAAACAAAAAAAACAAAAAAAACAAAAAAAAAAAAAGAAAAAGAAGCCAACATGGAGGTTTTTTTAAAAAATATGAAATTAGAGTGTGATTTTAAAGCAACTGGGATGCACATTTTTAACAGTGGTACAAATTTGAACAAGTTGACATTTTTCTAAAAAAAATAAAAAAATAAAGAATAGAAGGCAGGTGGCAGGGCATGAGTGGCTATTATTGGTGATTGGGTGTGGGGCATGGGGTGGGGGTCTAGTGTTATGGAGTACAACATAAAGGCGACAGTGCCTTAAAGTAAGCTGGTAGGGCTGCCTGGTTGGCGGGTGGTCTTACGGACAGCCCCATGTGTTGTCAATTAGGACAATCAACCTTACACCCTATCAACTCAACGCGCTCTCCTTTCCACGAACGCGCGTTCTTCACACACTTCATAACAACGTGTTCTTGCTGTCCGTGACTCCACTGCTACGTTAGCGCGTGAATTAAAAATATCTCTCCATAGCTTTTGCAAACCTCGGCTTAAGCGAAGTAGCGACCCCGGCTCCATTTTCTTTTTATGTTTTTATTTTTTAATAAAGATACTCCGTAATATATATATTTTCAATTTTCAAACAATTGAAAGAATTGCTAATAATTACGCAATGATTTCCATTAACGATAATATCATTCAATGAACTCGTTAACCAACCAAACAGCCCCCTATGGATCAACATGAAACTGTCTTGCTCTATTTGAAATTCTAAATATACTTGGACTAGCAAAAATATTAGTTATATTATTTTGTATTCACAAAAGCATTAGTGTATATTGTTTCATAAGTATCACATAATAGTATAAAATTTAACAAAATGCTATCATAAAGTCTATATTATTAGAGTCATATAAGTTGCGTTGCCATCATAAAAGAATATATAAACCTGTCTAAAATAAAACGTATTTATGCTATGAGAAAATCTTATTCATAATATCCATAATAGTGGAATAAAACACGCACTATGGGTCTCTTTTAATTTAATTTGAGATTTTGAGTTTGTAGGGGAAATCTAACCAAGTTAGTTGTACAATTGACTTAATAATCATAAGATTTCAAGTTAGATTCCTTGTGAAGTTTAAGTTATGAGAATATGATTACAAATTAATTTTGATGTTTTTAACCTATAATTGGACCTTTTTTTTGGATTCACAATTCAACACTTCAATATTTTAAATGAATACTAGAGCATCTACACCAATTCTTTTTTGGGAGTTTTTAAAACAATAACAAAATTCAACTTTTGGTTTTTGGTTTATGGGAAGCAAGGTTTTTAGCCAATTTTTTCTCTTGTAAAACAAGGTTTTTCGTAGGAGAATTTAAAAAAAAAAAAAAAAAAACCGCCAGATAGGGTGTTGGGAGCACTTCGCAGTTCACACCCCCAACGGCCGCGTCACTCTGACTTTTAAACCGTTGAAAACTCTATTTGTTTTTTAAATTGTTTTTTTTTTTTTAAGAAACTTGTTTTTCAAATTGTTAGATACTGTTTTTTCTCTCCAATTTATGTCTCAATTCTAAAAAATTGTGTAAAACTCAAATAGTATAGATGCTCTGTGCCTATATATACTCCAATAAATTTGGCCATCTTTTTTGAAATGATTGATGGGTAGTTTTTCTCTGAATTAACTTTCTCCTCTGTGCATTAAAATTAATAAATTATTACTGTATTATTGTTGTTATTATTATGATTATTATTGTAGTGGTGGGCCATTTTCCAACAGTGTACGTTCATGGGAAATCCAAGAGGATGACATTAGCAGAATCAGAGTGAAGCAGAAAAGTGACTTAATTCTGGGAAGATATGTTCACCTTTAAGACTTGTGTGGTTCTGATTTGGAACTCTAATACTACGTCCCCTACTAACTGCAAGCTGCAAGCATGACAAAATTAATGGCTACTTTAATTATTTGGGATTATTTGTTTCACTTTTTGAAGTGGAGTAGGTGTATCCCTTATTCACTATTAAATCACCTTCTTGGAGGGAGAGAAGATGGATTATTCAAAGTATATTAAATTTTTAAAAATTATTCCATACTTATTCTCATGTATCTATATAATCGGTCGTCATGTCTCATTGATTTAAACTTTACTATAAGCTTATGCATCAAAATTACACATATATGATAACGCTAATTATCGTTAAGATGAGTGTGTAGTCTTGAAGCGTGAAAATATTTTTTTTTAAAAGTTATTATTATTAAATATGATTCCCCTAGTACATTCTACTTGTGATGCTAGAGCTAAAAAGTTGGGAGTCTCTCGACATGTTCGGTTTGTGCTAGGAGAATTTCGGTTAAAAAATGTTCCATCCTCTAAGGAGTTAGTTGGTTTCCATAGTGGTTCACGTGAGAACATATGTCGAAAATCTCACCAGTGAGGGATAAGCGCATGGCACACTGGCGCCTAGTTATAGAATAGTTAGATTGGTCATGTTATGTGTCAGCATTGAAAGGACTAAAGCATGTAGGATGATTGAGAAGACACTCCGTGAATCCTCAGTATGCTCGAGTGGACTCAGTATCCCGACCTCATATATAGATCTCGTCACCAAGGCCGGCCCTGGGCATGTTTTCCCAGTGCCACTGCACAGGGCCTCCAAAATTTAGGGGACCCCAACTGTAAAAAAAAAAATGAATATATGTATATTAGATATAGTAGTATTTTTTATGTAAAAATTTTATGAAAATTGGGGTCCAATCACTTGAAAGTATTGAATATAAACAAGAATGGAAGTTGTTAATTTGAGTACGATTAGAAATAGACAAGGCAATTTGAATGTGATTAGAATTAGGCAGGTCAATTTGGGTATGATTATGGAAGGGTGGCATAGAGATAAATTGAAAAAATTCATAACCTTAGCATGGGCAATTTTTTGATAATTTTGGTTTTCAAACAAGTTTCCAATCTTGATTTTGGCATCTCTTAAACTCTTTAAGTCTCAAACAATAAAATTGCAAAACATCAATTAATTACGGTAATACATAATTTGATATCAAAAGTTTGGCGTATGATTTTGCATCTAAGCATGACCAATGTATGATAGTTTTTAAGTGAAATATTAGATGTATTATTTTTTAATATATTATTTTTTGGCATAATTTTTAAACAATTATATATATATATATATATATATATATATATATATATATATA